>NW_015626046.1:261286-292095 GCF_001515625.1 Sinocyclocheilus rhinocerous | reverse complement strand
CTTAGCAATGCATATTACTAATCAAAAATTAAGTTTTAATATATTTACAGTAGGAAATTTACAAAAAATCTTCATGGAACATGATCTTTACTTAATATCCTAATGATTTTTGGCATAAAAGAACAATCAATCATTTTGATCCATACAATGTATTTTTGGCTATTGCTACAAATATACCCGTACTACTTAAGACTGGTTTTGTGGTCCAGGGTCACATATTAAGATATCACCAATTTGCTTACATATAGTGTCATACTACTACTCAACCAAAAGGATACTTTCCCTTCACCTGAGAAGTAGCTACATACACTTAGAGCGTATCTGAAGTATGTTACTTGAGATGTACAACATCCTCATTATTCGATTTGCCTTCCATTCACTCATTTTATTCATCACTTCTATGAACACTCGCGCACACACACACCTGGCAAGCCAATGCATTATATCACACAATGAAATAAACTGCACTAGATGCTCATTTAATCGCTAACACCACCTGCTCCATCCAACGCACTGATAGCACAGCTGTGCAGAGCGTCTGTGTTTAGCAAGCAGATGGACAGACACAGGTCACATACTACACAGCATTATTCCTATCTGCACACTAACCTACTGCAATTTTTTTTTATCCTTAGCATGATTAGCACTGCAGCTAACCAACAGTCTGAGTGTGAAATCTATGCAGATAGAGGAAGGGAGGGTTAGAGGAAGTGTCATTGCGAACTGACCCACTTACATGTGATTTTCACCCATGCTATCTGTAGTTTAGAGTGTAATACTGGGACAAAGCTCCACAAAGCTCACCGACACAGATTATCCAGCACGCTAACACTGTGTTTTCTACATAGTCAACCTGCAATCACATTTCACTGCAATCAAAACGTTTTCTGTGTTTAGACCAGTCAAAGCCCATTTCACAGAATAAATACCCTAAAAAGCCTATGCTTCCCCTTAAAAAAGTACTGTGGTGGTACTATAGTATAGAGATGGTACTAGATAGTCATACTATGGTACTTTAATTCTAGGATGATGGCAGTCATTCATATATTAGAGTCTGTTAGTTCAAATCATTCTATGAATCATTACAAACAGCATGCTTCAGTTAAGCTCTGATTAAATGACCCATTTGAGTCACAAAACTGTTCTTGTGCAGTCACAACTTCCGGTTAGGTATTTTTCAAGTATTAAAATGTAAAATATCAATCAATCCAACCACAAAAACCCATTCATAATTGATAGAAAATAATTGTAATTAAATAAATAAATCACCCAGGCCTTAATGTGGTGTGAGAGCAAAAGAACTGGAGTGCCCATAATGAGCAATAGTGTAAGAGCACTACACAATCAATGTGAAATTACGGCCTTCGGGATCCCGGCTCCCTCTAAATGAAAGAAAACAGAGAATTGAAATACGCACCTTCCCTCGTCAGTAACAACCTTACTGAAATGAGGCCACACAAACTGATACTACAAAAATCCACTGCAAGCAGGTGAAGAAAACAGAAATACAGTCCACTAACAGCCTCAATCCTTTCAGTAGCACTCGAATCCTCTCGGTTCTGATGTCAGGACGTTGTTTTCACCCAGATCAAATCTTCCCTCACTGACAGCTGTGTAAATCCCATGTAACGTTGACTTAAATGTGTTGAAGAATTTCACGAACGCCCTTCTCTCTAATCGTTCTCTCTGATGTCAGTGACATCACAGCACCCACGGACTTATAAGCAGCCGCAGGGCATGCTGGGGGCCCAGAGCGGGGCTGAAACAGGTTGTAGCGGATGACCTGTGAGCAGAGGTGGAGATGTTTCTCTGGGACAGGGGCAGCATTACATGCTTCCGCTTGCCGTGATTGGTGGAGATTCCGGCCGCAGCCTGATAGAGGATTTTTATTTAATCTTGTATAACTGTGCCAGAACAAAACAGCACTCTCTAACCAAACAAATCACGAATTTGTGCTTTTTTACCCCCGCTCATCCTTTTTTAAAGACAAGGGCGATTATCTTTGCAAATCTAATTCCGTCTGCTTTGCAAAAGAATAAACTGGAACATGCAATAGCTTTAAACATACACACCACGAACATGTCCAATAAATGTCAACATCAGAAAAGAAACTACACAAAGTCTTTCTGTTGATGGACACACTGAATGATATCAAAAACAGAGATGCTCTACTCCACTTTAAGCCTTTACAGTGATGGTACTCAACAGTAATACCATGGGATTCTAATATTTACTGTAATCATGTACTAAACGATTATCATATTCAGACACCATGGTATTTGTAAGAATACATGCACCAAAAACAATGTTATTATCATGGCAATAAATGAATGAATGAATGAATGAATGAAGTAGGTATTGTCAGTACCTAATGTACTGAAAAGCACTGTATTTTCATGGTATGAATGAAAAAGAAATAATAAGAAAAATATTAAATAAATTGAATTAAATAAAGAATAAAATTGTATACTACCATAGAACATGTACTAAACATGTATGAAAAGAAATATATAAATAAATAAATCAACAAACAAACATGATATTGTAATTTTACCAAATAACAAGGAGGGCAAAAATGTAAATTAAATGGAATGGAATGGAATTAAATAAAAATAATAATAATAATAAAATGGTATACTACCATAACAGGTGCTAAACATGTATGTGAAAGAATACCATAGTATAACTACAGTAGATATATAATAATAAATATAATATTCACCCAGCAGAACAGTTGGTAGCACAATGGCACTCATGCCCAGCACACTGTGAAGTGTTTCAGAACAGGCAGACACAGGAAGTAGCACAGCACTTCATCCCGCCTGTGCGCCACAGTGGTGCAAACGTCATTAACGGCCCCCTCCAAACACAATGCAGACAGCCATGTGTTCCTGCCACATTTACCCCATATCCTTTCAAACAGAAGCATTCAGGCCAAGCAGGCCAGCTCTAGTGAAGCTCTAGCAGAGTGTAAAATAGGCCAAACCCATGAAGAATAAAGCAGGAGAATCAGTGCAGGCTGGGGAACGGCTCTTTCCTTCCACAGCTCACCAACAAGACACACACACACACACACACCACCAGGAAAGATGCTAGTTCAGGCATGGAATAAAACATGTTTAATAGGCCTAAGTGCATTAAAGACCCTTTGATTTGGTTTGACAAATACAGTTATTTTCTGTGTTGACGTATTTCCTAAAGCAGGAAGTTAAAATAACCAATAATTAGTCATAGCCCAGATAAACCACACTTGATAGCTGGTAGAAAATGGACATAAGCAATTATGACACTTGCAAAATGACAATTAATGGATGGAAAAGTAAAATAACTGGATTTTCATTTTATTGGGAGTGATTTTTAAGTCAGCATGAAACATCTCCTTTTACTTCAGTAATTTTACATTTCTGAGGGAAACAATGAAATAATGTACCTAAAAACATAAATAAAATAAATAAATATAATATTTTATAATATTATTAAATAATAAAATAATAATTGTATTTTATAAAAGAAAAAGAAAATAATTTTTTTTACCTAAAACCATGGTATTATAAAGGCAGGATTTTGATTAAAAATAAAATTAAATTAAAAATAAAAAAATAAAATTAAATAAAATTAAATAAAATAATGCATGGTATTGTTATGATAGGATTTCAATTTATGACACTTGAAGAATTGTTGTAGTAGAATAACTGGATTTCCATTTAATGGGATTGAAGTGAAACATCAACATGAAACATCATTAGCAACTAATTTTATTTCAGTCATTTGATATTTCTGAGGGGAACAATGCATGTCAGGCCTTGATTAAATATTATTGATTGGGAATTTAACAGACCAGAATGGAATTATGTAGTATTCATGATATCAATCGAAAATTAAAGTTGTTTCGAAGGTTGAAAAAGTCACTATATTTTTATGAAAAATTATTGAGACAAACCTTTCTATTATTTTGAATAAAATGCACAATGAATGAATCTTTTACAGTGAGGCCAGGAATGTGCATTAAGAAAATAATAGTGTCCATTTTGTTCCCATATTGACCTCTAATGCACTGTGGTTATTGCTTGATTATTGAAACATACACAAATATCAAAGTGGAAATGTGCGGCATTGCACAACAAACACCCTAAAGCATGAAGTGCTTCAGACAAACAGTGTGTAATTATGCATACTGGCGTCAACTGGAGCGGCCCAGACAGATCAGCCCAAACACATTTTACAGGAAACTGTAGCTGACAAGCTGAGCAATCAACACCAGAGGCCTGCAATTAACATCCTGCGCTGCTCGTTGGGCCCAGGAGGAAATAAACAGGTTTGGAAGTGAAGTGTGACCAATTTGAGCCACATCAGAGCAAGTCTGTCCCCATAAAGACCCATCAAAGAGCTCAGATCTGCCTCACACACACAAACACATGCGAGAGACAGACAGAAAGCAGCTGCGATGCTGCCCTCAAATGCTACTGGAAAGCTCCTACTGATGAGTTCAGAAAACGCAATTGTGGTGTGAATACGGTGGGTTTCATATTTATTTTATACTTGGGTCAAAGAGGAGACATCCTATTTTGGTTTTTGCATCAAATTAAATTTACAAAAGTGATTTTATAAATTAAATGCAAGTAAAGTGTCTACAGTAATGCTTCAAATAACTTGAAATGTAAAGTTTGAAAATAAAATGTCAAAATATGGGTGAACATTTTTTCCATTCAGCGTAACAGATATATGTAAAAATAAAACAACATACTTATTCTGACCTGTAGTCATTAAAAATATAAAAGAAAAAGTGATCATATTAAAATTTACTATATTTTAAATGAATAAAAACTTGCTGACAAATGAGCAAAACCTAGTGGTTTGAAGGATAGTGGCATAGAATTTAAAATTAAAAATTAATTAGTATTTTGGGAACTGCACTGTGATCCTTAAATAGGGTATTTTAATTTCTACAACTGTAAAAAGGCAAACAAAGTACTCAGGTTCCACATCTAAAACGCCCTACAAACTGGTGCTTTCTGGCTTTTATTACATTATTTTGTGGATGAAGCATTTTCTGGGGAATAGAAGTACAGTTATGAGCATGAGAGAGGGTTCATTTTCATAAACGAACACTCAGGAAAGCTAACACTTGAGTTACTCATATCTGAAACCAGCGCTTCAGCACTTCCCTCCAGTTATGATCAAGAACACACTCCTCTCTACGTGTCTGCTTACTATGAAAAAAATAAATACAATTCTAAACATTAAGTTTCTGTTATGTCAAATATATTTTTTATTAACACATAGTACAATATTAATTTGATAATCCTTTCAAATAAGTTTCCATTTGTAAACATTAGTCAACTACATAGTTAACATGAACCAACAATGAAAAATACTTTTATTAATATATATATATGTTAATCTCAACATTTACTTACATTATTAAAATACATTTTTAAAATCAAAAGTTGCATTTGTTCATATTAGGTAATGCACTTTGAACTAACATGAACATTTTTACTAACTAACATTAACAAATAACTGCTGTAAAAATCTATTTCTCATTATTAGTTCATGTTAGTTAATGCATTAACTAATGTTAAAGAATGAGACTTTATTGTAAAGTGTAAAATTATTTTTAACATAAAAACAGCTCATGTGAACAATGCTGAGTTATAGATTTAAATCAATAGCAAAAAATCTAACTTATCAACTTTAAAATATCTATAAATATATTAGTCACATGACTTGTCTGATGACCCTAATGATCTTTAGAAACTGAATGTCAAAATAAAAAACAGCATTAAACAATGTTGTTTAATCCTTTATTGCTACAATGAAAATATTTTTGTGTAGAAACAATTTTCACTCAGAGAATGCTAGTAAATTTCACAAACAACTACAAAAAAAATGGCAAGTAACACATTGAATTAAACAGAATTTTGAAGTAAAAAGACGGAAATAGTATTTTCTCATAAAACAATCAAATAATAACTTTTTACAACGCATGTCAAAAAAAGATTATGATTATGGTACGAGTTTTACGCAGGTTAGTTTTAATCAATCCTCTTTTTATACTGCTGAAAAAGTTTTCATGCTCTGAGAGTTATGTTTTCATATCTTATATTTCAAAGAAAATTCAAATTCGATTTCCAATTTCATAAGGTTGAAGTTGATTAAACGCTGTTAAGTCGATCGGATTGATAATTGTAAATCAAACCTTTAATGACCTTAATCGCGGTCTTATTTAATGCGTGGGTGACTGAAGGATCAGTGTCTGTGGCTCCAGCATGTTCTCCTGAAAAGCTGTTTGCGTCAGTGCTTACATTCCATTAGCACGCATTCATGTCTTATTCTTCTTTTACAAAGATGGATGTAGAAATCTAACATTCACAACAGGCCTTGGCTCCTTTCAACACTCTGGTTCAATTTAAAGTTGGGTCGCTTCTGCACCAGTAAGCTTTATGCCCAGGGGATACTGAGCAAACCAAGACAGCCATTCTACCATCTATTTTTAACTATCATCAATTATGAAAAAAAGCTCTAACAATAATTACAGGAACAAGACGTGCAACACTTTCCTTTGTGCGCAGCGGCATTATAATGCAGCACTTCAGCAAGAAGAGAAAAAGACATTTCGAGAAATAAAACCCCGTCCATACGTCACGGCTCGTGTCTGTGGTGCACTTACAGTAATCATTTGACTGATGTATGCAGGGTCCTGTTGTACGATCTGATGGCATATTATGAATGGACATTCAGAGTGCTTAATATTGCTGTGGAGAGGAGTTAAGACTCAAAAACAGCATTAAACAATGTTGTTTAATCCTTTATTGCTACAATGAAAATATTTTTGTGTAGAAACAATTTTCACTCAGAGAATGCTAGTAAATTTCACAAACAACTACAAAAAAAATGGCAAGTAACACATTGAATTAAACAGAATTTTGAAGTAAAAAGACGGAAATAGTATTTTCTCATAAAACAATCAAATAATAACTTTTTACAACGCATGTCAAAAAAAGATTATGATTATGGTACGAGTTTTACGCAGGTTAGTTTTAATCAATCCTCTTTTTATACTGCTGAAAAAGTTTTCATGCTCTGAGAGTTATGTTTTCATATCTTATATTTCAAAGAAAATTCAAATTCGATTTCCAATTTCATAAGGTTGAAGTTGATTAAACGCTGTTAAGTCGATCGGATTGATAATTGTAAATCAAACCTTTAATGACCTTAATCGCGGTCTTATTTAATGCGTGGGTGACTGAAGGATCAGTGTCTGTGGCTCCAGCATGTTCTCCTGAAAAGCTGTTTGCGTCAGTGCTTACATTCCATTAGCACGCATTCATGTCTTATTCTTCTTTTACAAAGATGGATGTAGAAATCTAACATTCACAACAGGCCTTGGCTCCTTTCAACACTCCGGTTCAATTTAAAGTTGGGTCGCTTCTGCACCAGTAAGCTTTATGCCCAGGGGATACTGAGCAAACCAAGACAGCCATTCTACCATCTATTTTTAACTATCATCAATTATGAAAAAAAGCTCTAACAATAATTACAGGAACAAGACGTGCAACACTTTCCTTTGTGCGCAGCGGCATTATAATGCAGCACTTCAGCAAGAAGAGAAAAAGACATTTCGAGAAATAAAACCCCGTCCATACGTCACGGCTCGTGTCTGTGGTGCACTTACAGTAATCATTTGACTGATGTATGCAGGGTCCTGTTGTACGATCTGATGGCATATTATGAATGGACATTCAGAGTGCTTAATATTGCTGTGGAGAGGAGTTAGACTCATTACAGCTGAAAGAGAGACCATCCATCCATCTACAGCACTGCTGATCTACTCTGAACTGATAATTCCATATCTGCTTACAGAACAGATGCATTCTCGCTTTATGCTCATATTACTGGATGTGTGCACACACTGACTAACACTAAGAAAAAAGTACCAAAGAGTAGCATGGTAATAACTTCTTTCAGTTTTTAAATTTTTTTCCTTAGAGTGAACTTGAACAGACTGGATAACAAAATCTTTTTTTACATTTGTTTATGTAATATAATAATCTGAAACCAGCGCTTCAGCACTTCCCTCCAGTTATGATCAAGAACACACTCCTCTCTACGTGTCTGCTTACTATGAAAAAAATAAATACAATTCTAAACATTAAGTTTCTGTTATGTCAAATATATTTTTTATTAACACATAGTACAATATTAATTTGATAATCCTTTCAAATAAGTTTCCATTTGTAAACATTAGTCAACTACATAGTTAACATGAACCAACAATGAAAAATACTTTTATTAATATATATATATGTTAATCTCAACATTTACTTACATTATTAAAATACATTTTTAAAATCAAAAGTTGCATTTGTTCATATTAGGTAATGCACTTTGAACTAACATGAACATTTTTACTAACTAACATTAACAAATAACTGCTGTAAAAATCTATTTCTCATTATTAGTTCATGTTAGTTAATGCATTAACTAATGTTAAAGAATGAGACTTTATTGTAAAGTGTAAAATTATTTTTAACATAAAAACAGCTCATGTGAACAATGCTGAGTTATAGATTTAAATCAATAGCAAAAAATCTAACTTATCAACTTTAAAATATCTATAAATATATTAGTCACATGACTTGTCTGATGACCCTAATGATCTTTAGAAACTGAATGTCAAAATAAAAAACAGCATTAAACAATGTTGTTTAATCCTTTATTGCTACAATGAAAATATTTTTGTGTAGAAACAATTTTCACTCAGAGAATGCTAGTAAATTTCACAAACAACTACAAAAAAAATGGCAAGTAACACATTGAATTAAACAGAATTTTGAAGTAAAAAGACGGAAATAGTATTTTCTCATAAAACAATCAAATAATAACTTTTTACAACGCATGTCAAAAAAAGATTATGATTATGGTACGAGTTTTACGCAGGTTAGTTTTAATCAATCCTCTTTTTATACTGCTGAAAAAGTTTTCATGCTCTGAGAGTTATGTTTTCATATCTTATATTTCAAAGAAAATTCAAATTCGATTTCCAATTTCATAAGGTTGAAGTTGATTAAACGCTGTTAAGTCGATCGGATTGATAATTGTAAATCAAACCTTTAATGACCTTAATCGCGGTCTTATTTAATGCGTGGGTGACTGAAGGATCAGTGTCTGTGGCTCCAGCATGTTCTCCTGAAAAGCTGTTTGCGTCAGTGCTTACATTCCATTAGCACGCATTCATGTCTTATTCTTCTTTTACAAAGATGGATGTAGAAATCTAACATTCACAACAGGCCTTGGCTCCTTTCAACACTCCGGTTCAATTTAAAGTTGGGTCGCTTCTGCACCAGTAAGCTTTATGCCCAGGGGATACTGAGCAAACCAAGACAGCCATTCTACCATCTATTTTTAACTATCATCAATTATGAAAAAAAGCTCTAACAATAATTACAGGAACAAGACGTGCAACACTTTCCTTTGTGCGCAGCGGCATTATAATGCAGCACTTCAGCAAGAAGAGAAAAAGACATTTCGAGAAATAAAACCCCGTCCATACGTCACGGCTCGTGTCTGTGGTGCACTTACAGTAATCATTTGACTGATGTATGCAGGGTCCTGTTGTACGATCTGATGGCATATTATGAATGGACATTCAGAGTGCTTAATATTGCTGTGGAGAGGAGTTAAGACTCATTACAGCTGAAAGAGAGACCATCCATCCATCTACAGCACTGCTGATCTACTCTGAACTGATAATTCCATATCTGCTTACAGAACAGATGCATTCTCGCTTTCTGCTCATATTACTGGATGTGTGCACACACTGACTAACACTTAGAAAAAAGTACCAAAGAGTAGCATGGTAATAACTTCTTTCAGTTTTTTTTTTTTTTTCCTTAGAGTGAACTTGAACAGACTGGATAACAAAATCTTTTTTTACATTTGTTTATGTAATATAATAATTTCTATTTAACATAAACACCAACTGATGGTAATATTTGGCAATATTGTCCTATCCTAACAAACCATACATCAATGGAAAGCTTATTTATTCAGCTTTCAGATGCTGTATAAATCTCAATTTCTAAAAATTTACACTTAAGACTGGTTTTGTGGTCCAGGGTCACAAATGATCAATATTAAAGTCAATATTTTGTTGATCACCACCAGTGTTGTTATTGTTAACTGAAACTGAAACTATTAAAAATGACCTTCAATAAATGAAATGGAGCCCCAAATAAAATGTAAATATTAGATTTATAAAACTGAAACAAAGAAAGAAAATTAATTTGTCTTGGCAACTAACTGAAAAAAGTAAAATAAGTTTAAGAACTACCAATTAAAACTAAAAGATAATAAATATTACAAAAAAATTAATAAAACTAATAAAAATGACAAAAGCACATAAAATGTAAAAACAAAATGTAATTACTTAAACTAAGTGCTTAAGTTTAAGCACTAAACTGACTAAAACTAAAAATATTTAAACAGAAATATTAAAAAAACGAATAAAAATTGTAAACATGTAAACTAAAATTGAAAACTGAACATATAAAAATAAAAGCGATTTCACAATATTATAAAATACTATAATAGTGTATAAATAAACTAAAACAAAACTGATCTGCACTTTTTTTCTATAAAATTGTCAATTTATTTAACATTGTATAAATTATTGGAGCCTACATGTTATTGTAAAATCATGCCAATTGAAGGAACTTAGCGTAATCACTTTTTTCTTTTAAATCACTAGTAACTATGGCAAAAAATTACTGTATGTCATCATGTTAAAAATGTGTAAGAGTGGGCAAATCTATAGGTCTAAAAATCTCTGGATTCTTTGCACTGGCAGATTGACAACGGGTACCGTGGACATGGGCGTCCCAGCTGGTGGTCTCATTGAAATTCTCCGGGAGCGTATTTATAGAGGCTGGAGGTCCCTGCTACATCACCCCGGGCCAGGAAACCATGCGTGGCAGCAGCCTGACTCTCCCCATCTGCTCCATCAACACACACACACACACACACACTATATGAGCTTACGAGATGCTACGTCAGCTCTGCTCTCCGATTCACTCAACATCACTTCTGTCTGACACGACTGAGAGCGCATGGGGCGGAAAACAAACCCATTAGAGGGAAAGAGAGGGTTAAAGAACAACCATGTCCATCACAGCTACAAAAAGTAGCAATGCTACGAACTTAACCACTTTTTTAGCTCAGCTTATTATATGATAGTGTAGCTTTTCCACTAATTTTCCCAACTACACACTTAATACGCAACAGAAGAACAATTTTAGGTTCCTCAAAGAACACTTCAGTGAACAGTTCTTAACCCTTAAATGCATGAATGTTTCGCCAATCATTATTACATATTCGGGTCTTTAGTGACCCGGACCTATATATCCAGCACGGATAGACATCTAACTGCTGCAATAGCAAAAAATGATCTTGATATTGATCTTGAACAATTACAGAAGAATAAAATAAAGCATATTTCGTTTCCTTTCGAAACTTAAAAGGGTTCAATTTGAGCAGATTGAGCAGTACATTCAGCATCTGCCTCACATTCACGATCTCAACCATATTGTCAAAACTATAGTTTTCAATGACTTATTATTCAATATTTTGATGACTGGCAGCTTATTCACCACATCCAGCATCAAATGGCAGTGACATTTATATTTCATTGCGTATAGTAATTGCTCTGCAGTAAAGCCATTCAAACCAGTTCAATTTTTGCTGATGATATTCGTTTGTTTTATGCCTGCGGTAATTATGAGTGAAACATCACGTCATCATTTTGTAACAAACAGTGCCACCTTGAGGAAAAAAGATGCATTGCACAAATTGAGTCATCAGATATGTAAATATAGTCGCGCAGGAAAAAATACTTACACATTTACATACCTGGGGTCTGTATAGCGACCCTATACACTTTTTACAAAAAATTTATCAGAAAACAGGCATTCTTTTATATTTTACTATTTTTTCTTGTTATATTGTTTATAGGTAATAGATTTAGAAATACTAAGAAAGTTGATATCTAACTTTAAAAAATGAAGGAGGGAGAAGGTAGAGAATGATGTCCCGGGTCGCTAAAGACCCGAGGTATGCATTTAAGGGTTAAAATAACCACTTTTTCTCAGTGCAAAGAACATTTTAATAATCTAAATAACCTTTTTCCACTATAAAGAACCTTTTGTGGAATGAATGTTAAAGGTTCTTTATGGAACCACTGATTCCATGTAGTAGCGGTTTAGCGTGACAAAAGCTACATTTGTGAATTTCACATCATATCACATGGGCCTAAGGGCAATGTTAGCGCATAGGACGGCAGATTTTATACGAGTGCTTTCGGAAACAGAGCTCTCAGAAGTTGACAGAGCATCTTATCACTGACTAACCTTATCTACTGATTTTAAAACGTCCTTGAGTTCCTGCATTGCCACTGCAAATAGCCGAGTGTCTCAGCAACTGCCGAGTATAACCACAGGTTACCTGAGGGCATTACATCCACGTCACATAAAACAGCTAAACAAAACTCTTTGGTTCTATAGGACGATTTCTCTTAGTAAAACACAAAAAGCCACATACTTTTCTGCAGCGTGGCTTTGAGCAGCCAGGGAGATAAATGTTCTGCTGAAACCTAATGACGGAGTAAACACATATTACACAGGCTCTCAGTAATGGGGTCTGACCACAGAGAAGAAAACGAGAAACAGAAGAGAACAGCTATCAATGTTAAACCGCGATCACATCAGTTCAAAGGCTTTTCAAGGCCGGTCTCATTCACCCCCGATATCCCCACCGCAATCACACGGTAACCCATCTGAGACGGCACGTGCCTGGCAGCCATACGGTGCGCAAACTCCCATGTCTGCAAAATACTGAGATAATTAGCCTCATTCTACTGCCGCATGTAGAGGATAGTCGACGTGAAACAGTGGCGCAGTGTCCTGCAGTGCCATGCTAGCATTCACCTAAAACTACTTTAAATAGATGTTATGAATTATTTTAGAATTATTCTTTTATATAGGTTCAATGACTCATTCGCTGAATGACTACATAAAATATTAGAATATTTCTAGGAACATTTCTACCAAAAATAAAAAAATTCAGACAGTATTAATTACTTAACCTCATGTCATTTTAAACCTGCATGCTCAAAACCTTGCATTAAAATATACGCATTTATAAGGAATATATATTTTGTTACACAAACATTTATAATGTTACGCATGCTTTCTTTTCCATTAAAATATCTAAAATATAACATATTATATAATAAACAAATATTAAAAATGATGATAAGCAATGATGTTCTCTTGTATAGTCATGTATACATTGCAACCTGAAAACTTGAGTTTATAGACTTCAAACAGGATCCTGTCAACCAAAATTACAATCAACCAGTGGACAACTGCAACAACCAATCCTGTAATTGATAATGGAATTGGATTCTGGGTAAATATGAACAGTTTCCGCTGCTGGTATTACTAGTTGTCTGAAGGAATATCCCAGATAAGAAGCTCTTTAAAAATCAATATCGAGGGCTGGATAATTAGTGTGCTTCACATGAGAAATGAACATTTCGGAGGTCAGAGTTTGACCTTCATGGGACGTCACACAAGCGGGTCATGGGATCACGAAGCTACAGGGGTAAAAACAACAAGAAAAAACGTCAACAAGCTATAAAAAAAAAAAGTTTTGGAATGGTGACTTTTTTTTCTTAAAGAAATTAATAATTTTACTCCGCAAGGATGCATTAAATTGATCAAAAGTGACAGTAAAGACATTTACAATGTTACAAAAGGTTTCTATTTAAAATAAATGTTGTTCTTTTTATTCATCAAAGAATACTGAGAAAAACTGTTTCCACAAAAATCTTTAAGCAGCACAACCGTTTCAACGTTGATAATATAATAATAAATGTCTCTTCAGCACCAAATCAGCATATTAGAATGATTTCTGAAGGATCATGTGACACTGAAGACTGGAGTAATGATACTGAAAATTCAGCTTTACATCACAAAAATAAATTAAATTTTAAAATAAAGATTTTTTTTTAATTGTAATAATATTTCACAATATTACTATTTTTACAGATTTGTATTAAATAAATGAAGACTTGGTGAGTGAAAAAGACTGTGCAATCGCACATTTACAAATTTGACCAACTCTTAACTTTTGGAGTCTCATTTGTTTCTCCTAGACATCAATGTCAAATTTTTGGTGTCTCCTCGAATTTTTGTTCCTACATAAAAGACCACAATATTCTCATGTCACTTCTACAGTTTTAAGGGAAAAAAAAGGAAAATTTCAACACCAAAAAAAAAATAAATTTCCAATTGTGCTCAAATTTGCCAGGAAATCAAAGTCTTTACTCAAATATTTCTCAACAAATTCTTACAAGACTAAATGATATGATCTATACTTCTAGAGCTTTCATATCCATTGTATGAAATTCAGAGCTGATACGGTGACTAATCCACTTTGGGAGAGGCATGAGATGTGACTGATAAAAGCGCGGAACATCTCGTGACAGGTGGAGGAACACATGCTCTATATATGGCTGTGACCATCAGCGGCAAACATCTTCATAACATCCATCCAGCCAGAGCAGAGAGTGAGACAGAAAGGAGAGCTGGTCTTTCTCAACACAGAGCCTGTGGTATGTGTAGGGACATCTGCTCTGTTTCATGCTCAGAAAGCGCAACTGATTCCCTGAAATGATGATGGGAGTTTGTTTGTGGAACACACTAATGGCAAAGAGCTCTTCCTCAAGCTAGAAACTACTCCTCTACACCCTTCTGAAGATCCCTTCACAGGACGTCCTCCCTAAAGTGTTTAACAGCAGAGGAAGTTTATATTGCTCAAAGGTTGCTCTCTCATTGATCAGTGAGATCTGTCTATGACGTTTCTTCTAAAAAGCAGCTCAGATCATTTGACTTTTGGAAAAACTTGATGAGAAAGTTTGAGTTCATATTGAGATCTCTGACTTTCAAATCTTGGCAAATCTGAGCACAATTTGAGACATGTCAATTGAAACCCTATAACAGATTTCTTAATAAACTCTAGAATGATTTCTGGTGTTTAAAGGGAAAAACTCTTAGAAGCAGGAGGCAAACCTTTCATTCGCTTGATGTCTAGAAGAAACAACTGAGATATTAAAGAGATTTAATTGTTTTTTATACTTGTTTTCTTTCCCTGAACTAAAAAAAAAAAAGTGTAGAATTTACTTTTAATCTTTTCACTGAGAACCTGCTAGTAAATGTCATTAATAATTATGAAGAAACGGCAATTAACACACTGAATTATTTTTTTTACAGTGTGTCTTTTAGACAACTCTGTATTTATACAGTAGATTTGGATATTTCACCATTAAAGAACAAATCTGAGCACAGTTTATGACACTGTTGAGATTGTTTTTTTGAATCGAGAGGAAATACATGAGAGATTGGAGTGTAGAAACATCTGAGCAGGAGACCCGACCATTTATTCTCCATTAAATCTTCATTGTGGCCTTAAAGAGAATTAATTCTTTCTGATAAGAAAACTAGACAAATTTACATACAGGAATTACATCAGCAATTGGAAATTCATCCTTCTAGAAAAGTAGTCCCAAACCAAAAGAACAATTTTAAACATATGTTTAACTCAAATAACACCATTTAAAAACATACCAGCTTCAAATTTAAATTTTTTTTTATCCTTCTAAAGGGCAAGTCTTAATGTGATAATTCACCCAAATAAGTGTGATAAATGTAGTCATTTACTCACCCTCATGTCAGTCCAAAACTGTGCAACTTATGTTTTTCCAATGTGTTAACAAAAAACACTCAAGACATTTCTCAAAGTATCTTATTTATGTTCCACAGAAAAAAGAAAGTCAAACAGTTTTGAAATGACGTATGGGTGAGTAAATGGTGATAATTTTAAATTTTGGGTGAACTATCTCTTTAAAATACCCCAAAACATTACTTTAAAACTCAAAGTGCTCATAAAGCTCTGCTCTGGCACTGGAAACTTCTCCGTTTCATTCATTCACCTCATCTGCGTCATTTGCCAAGTAATCTCAGACGGCGTTTACAGAAGCCTCATGAATAAACCCACAATAATCCTGCTGTTGTCTCTCAGTCTCTGTGTGCGGGGGACATCCCTCTCTCTCTCTCTCCGTCTCCACCACAGGTCTTCCTGTCTCACACATCACCCACAGCATTGATCAAACAAAGTTGCCATGGAGACGCAGCCTCGTGAAGCACCGGCTAGTAGGAAGGGATATTCCATTTAAGAGAAACTTCAAATATGATTTATCTCTTCTGTTCTTCCCTGTATCTCTCTTGCTGGCTCTTTCTCTGCGGCCACCAAAATGTATTAAGCCAAATGATGCACATGGTCATATAGCAGAGGCTGCATCTCCAACTTAAAGAAAGAATTGTGAAAAATATTGATTCAATGAGATTTATCCTTGCATTTTTCTATTGTCTATTCAAAAATCAAAACAGTCAGACAAGCATAGATATTTCGGCTACAAGCTGATGTTTTTATGGAACCTAAAAAGACTGGTTTAGGTAATTATCAAAATACATTAGAAAGAATAAGACTATACAATATTATTCATGTATTATTGGGTTATGTATTGGGTCATGTATCTAAAAAAAAAAAACAAGAAAGAAATAATTTTTTTTTTTTGCACCATTAGGATTCTTTTTTTCACATTGCGTCATGATTTTCATAATTAAGAAGGCAAATTCTGCTTGCTTAATTATGAAAATAAAATGATTACTTGCATATTATTTATATTTTTCCCCTTTCATTCGAGGTGAAATTACTACATTCATGACAGCTTTTGTGCAATTCAACATAATATTGAAAGTTATGTGAACAAGAGAGAGAGAGAATTATTTTATACATAAATATAAGAACAAGTCTACAACAAATCCAAGTCTCTCTCTCTGTAGCCCAAACAAAGACAGAACTAACATTACAGGCCCACACAACAACACACTCACTACACAAAAATGGGAACAATCACATACATTTGGAAGAAGAGTTTCCCGGCCACATACAAGGCATCTCTAAGGTCCTTATGGAGTCAGCCTGAAGCGGAAAGAACACGGTGTGACTGAATCCGCTCTGGTTTTGGCAGACAGCTCTGTCCGTTAGTAATAGGTCCACACAGGGAAGAAACGATTCCCTAAGGAAAGACTTTGGCTAGACCATAACTAACCATACCTGATGTCATTTTGGTGACATTATCCTTAGCCCTTTGCCCGATGTCTGCCATGAAAACACACAATTCAGAAAAACTTCACTTAAAACCCTTTTTCATAGCCTATCTATACACATTTTTCCCAGAACGTTCTTGCGACCCGGTAGCAATTCTTCCACGGCCCGGTAGTGGGTCGCGACCCGGTGGTTGGGGACCTCTGCTCTAAAGAACACATCATCTTCTAAATGCCTCAGTGTGACGTTTCTCTGAAATGCAATCGCTGCAATTCAGCAGAAGTTGGCGGCCACACCATGCCTCCACCAATCAAGCGCAGCACATGCTTTAAAGCCATATGAGAATGAGCAAACGCACAGGAACAAAGGGATGCTTGCACCGAACCCTTGGTGTGAGTGAAGTCTAGCGTGCTGATTTGCTGAGTGTGTATTTGTGCTGGCAGTGGAAGAGGCTTGTGCTGTAGATCCCTGGAGTAAAACGATGAGTTGCTTCCATGGCCTCAGTCTTTAAAACACACCATTCAGCCTCGTGCCCTGAGGTCCTTCAGATGTTTACGGTGAGGTGACGGACCACTGATACGCCTTTTGATGCTAGAGCTAGATCTTAGCAGGGGATTTGTGAATGTCTCTCAGAACCTGCCCACTTCTCTTAAGATTCGAGGGCCAAACAATGATGCAAATGACTCACTGTAAAAAATGATTGTGATTTTAACAGTAAAAGACTGTAAAAATGCTACAGTAAAAACCTGTTAACTGATTAACAGTAAGTTTCCATACTATATTACAGAATAATTAGAACAATCATTAACATAAATAAATAACAGAGTAGACTATCTATCCACATCTTTCCCAGAACGTTCTTGCGACCCGGTAGCAATTCTTCCACGGCCCGGTAGTGGGTCGCGACCCGGTGGTTGGGGACCTCTGCTCTAAAGAACACATCATCTTCTACATGCCTCAGTGTGACGTTTCTCTGAAATGCAATCGCTGCAATTCAGCAGAAGTTGGCGGCCACACCATGCCTCCACCAGTCAAGCGCAGCACATGCTTTAAAGCCATATGAGAATAATCAGTGCATTACAATGGTTCAAAACAGATATTAACACTTCAATATGTTGGTTTATTAACATTACATCAGTTAATGAAATATGGTATTTTATTGTGAACTTAAGTTAAGTCTGTAAAACCTAAAATGTTGCTACCATATTTTTTACGGTGAAGTTCTGGCAACCACACTGCCGGTATTTTACCATAAATGTCACAGAGTTTTTTTTACAGTGTAGATAAAATGCTCAAATTAATAGTTATCTGATATGGGGGTTTTCAGTGACAGATTCTGATGCCAATATCTAGAGATCTGGATATGCACAAGTTATAACGGTATTAAAAAATATTTTGAAAGAAATTGTTACAAGTATTGCAGGTATCAATGCAACCTTTGCAATTTCTAAACATAAAAAATACAATTTAATGAGACAAAATAAGATGTGCACAAACTGTTTACTTTAAAACAATATATAAATTACCATTTAAAATCATTTAAAAATCTTCATATGACCGCTAAAAGTCACCAAAAGTTTTATCAATAACTGACCTGTTTGAAAAGACAAAAAACACAAATAATTAAGCAACCATTGATATGTATAGGGGTAGAGTGGGGTAAAACGCCCCCCTGCTGTTTTTCCCAAAATAACCACTAGATAAACTCATGATAAATTTTTGTTGTAACTATGGACTACGTAGACAAGAGTGATGTAGAAGTAGTCACCATGAAGCTTACACTGGTGATGTACCGGAGAGAAAACGGATTTCACAGCAAGTGATCTAATTTTCAGCAGGGAGGAAAAAAAGTGTTTTAAAGCTTGTTGTTTTGTAGAACATCACAGTTATATATGATATGAGAATAGTAAGGCTTGTAGATAGGAAGTATGTGTGATTTAAGAAAACTATAATTATATTTTCAGAATGACAAATTTTTTTTTTAACTTAGTCTGTAGGGTAAAACGCCCCCAGGGGGCACGGCTTCATTACTCTGTCCTGAACATCAAAACCTTTGTTTTTCCATCAAATGTATTCTAACTAGTTGGTTGAATAAAAATATTTGGACTTTATTAAAAAAAATCCTCAGGTAGCTAGTTAGCATCAGCTAACAATATTTTTCAAATAGGCTGTTATAATTTTGTAATTTATAATTATTAATTATATTCTTTTCAATTTTAAGCTAAATCTGCCTGTACTCTGATTTTGCTGTAAATGTATAAAGCATATTGCTTTGTCAGACTGGGGGCATTTTACCCCACCTGGGGGGCAAAACGCCCCCTTGGTACAAATTTAATTTTTGTTAAAAATCAAATAACATGAAAACTCCGGACATTTTTCATACATGGTTTATAATTTCTGTCATTGTCACTAAAACTGATCATTCTATTCTGGACACATTTAAGTTTTGTTTCACGCGGGGGGGGGGGGATTACACAGTCCTTAAGGGGGGCGTTTTCCCCCCACTCTACCATACACATCTAGGCTATGTAAGCAACAGCCGAATTTCCCAACAACTGAAAGCAACCACTTAAAATATTAGTTATTATTATACAACCTTCGCAATTCAAAATGCACCCAACAGTGAAGAAATTTGTGTAATATTCGCATACTTAATTGCGACTGGACATCTTTCTTGCAATTATTAGCATACTGAACTCTGATTGGTCCTTTCTTACACAGCCGCCACTGAACAAGATGCGTGCTGCTGAGTGTCATGACAACGGCTGCGGCATTTCATTTACACAGAAGCAAAGCCACCTCGGAGCCGCTTCGCATACATATTTCTATCAATTCGTGCCTCGCAAGCACTGCTATTTCCTTCAGGATATGCAAATACAGTCACTCGTGATGTTTTACAAACTCACCCGATGGTGCTGAGCGCCTGTTCCAGGAGCTCCGTCTGCAGAATATTCTGCGGCGGCGTGAAAGCCCCATTAAAATGAGATAAAACCGAGCTACAGAACTGACGCAATGTCTCAAACTGCATTTTCCCTCTTCCTCTCCGTTATCCTGCGTATATTCCCTCTTTCCCTCAGACGAAACTCCTCCAGCGCTCCTCGCTCCGGACGCGCCGCATCTCCAGCGCAACATAAACACGATTCAACTTCCCGATGTATTCTGATCCCGGTGAAGAGTGCGTTTGGATGAGGAGAGCGGACCGACACCGGCTCCGCCGGTCATTATGTTTCGAACTTCAGAGAGAAAACGAACGCGCAGCGTTTCCTAAACGCACCGGAGATCCCTCGTGCCTTTATTTATCCACAGTAATCGCGATAAACATCCATGCAAACGCATGCAAGCGCGTCGCGTCCTCGCGGAGACGCTGATGTCAGGATTCTCTCTCCCATCTCTCAGCCATCCGCTCTCAGGAGCACCAGAGCAGCACTACACATCCTCCAGCAGCACTACAGCGCATGTGGCGTGGGGAGGAGGGGAGCTTTCTTTCTCCCACATCATTAAGGGTTTTCCGTGGAGAGAGATGCTCTGCACTAAAAGATAACTATTGTGTGTGTGCATACCTGAAGGAATAAGAGCGCTAGAGGAACAGAAAACGCTCTCGTGTGGAGTGCACTGCCCTGAGGACACAAGGAATAAGAGTGCTTTTTAACATGCATTCTGACCTAAAAAAAAAAAATGTTTCTATATTCTTTTAAAAGCGAAGCAGGGCCCTTTATGAGAGACATGTTAAAGCCATTAGCAGGATGATGCAACCTAAAATCAAGACTGCATAGTTCTATTCATTTGTGTTTACTGTACATGCATTTGGAAGTATATTATTGACTTTGGGTATAATATAATAAAATATAATATAATATAATATAATATACAACAATTATAATATACAACATTATATTTTAAAAGACAATTCATTTGTAAAATATAGTAAAATGTTTTTAGTAAAAAAAAAAAAAAACTTTAAAATGATAAAAGGATAAACTTACCGCAAAAAGTGAAAAGATAGATATAAAAGATAGAATCCATTTAGACAGACAGACAGACAGATAGAACAAATGATAGACAGAACAATAGAGAGATAGAATGATAGAACGATGAACAGACAGACAGAAAGATTAGATAGATAGATAGATAGATAGATAGATTTAGAACATTCGATAGATAGAACGATTGAACAACAGATAGAACGATAAAATGATCGAATGTTAGAACGATAGTACGATAGATTGAATGATAGATAGATAAACTGATAGAATGATAGAACAATTGATAGACAGATAGACAGAATGATAGATAGACAGAACGACAGAAAGTTAGATAGATATAGACAGACAGACAGACAGACAGAGTGAAAACTATCATTAAAGTATTTATAAAAATCTCTCAAAAAGAGATATAGATGCCCATGCCAAACCTCAAATGCACCAGTTGTTTAAAGATCAGCGTTTAAATCATTAAAATGTTGAATGGTCTATAGAGAGCAGGCAGGTGTGAGATCTGAATGCTGATATTGAATTCCTGCAGGTGCATCTTTCATTCTCTTAATAACTCTCTCAAGACAAAACCTCTTCATCACAACATCAGCTCCCACAGCGCTAAACCAAGAGCAAGAAACCTGATTACATCCTTCTTAAAGTGAAACTTGTGCTAACCTCTTGAACTATCGACACAATATGCATGTACACAATATACTGTATATTGCAGTACCCGCTGTGACAATAGAAGATCAGCTCTCAACCCTACAAATGACTCATGCATTTTGTATAATTTCAGCTCTAAAACAACCGCTGTTGTTTAACTTAGGTGTCACATTGCATCTAGCTACAATAAAAACACTAATGGATTTTATAGATGGAGAGGGAGGAGATACAAATGCACGAAAACCCGCGAAACCCAGGGAAACATAACGGCTGTAATTAAATCCGAATCCCAGTGTAATTATTATTGTTTCATCTAGCAGTTCCACCCGCACTTGCGCCGCGTCTGAGCGTTCTCTCCAGTGACACCTCCGAGACCAAGACAAATTAGGCTCTTCCCACATTATTTCAGGATATAAATAGGCTGTCAGCACTTTTTCAGGAGAGAAGAATCAGAGTTAATTTAAACATTCTTTAAGATTAATGGAAGTGCTTTTCAGTGATTTCCTGAGCTCTATTCCTGGACATCAAACTATTTAACACATTCTCTCAGCGAACAGTCAGGCCGTTCGTAACCACTTTGGCAGCAGTTAACCCAAAAACTCCCATGCCACAGAAGTAGGGCCTGAAATGATTAAAAATAGTCTATTTATAATTTTTCAACACTCAGAGAAGGTGCTTAACCGTCATAAAATGTTGATTGTCAACCTCGGGAGGTCAAATTAAATATTATATGACCTGTTTTATTTTCTATTCATTTTACATGAGCTTTGCAACCCTTTATGAGTTTTGCAGCTGTTTTCACTGTTTTTCTTTTTGTGATTCCTCTAGCAATAATAAAATTAAATAGACAAGATGAAGAATAACTTCAGTGAAAGACCATTTCTATGGAAGCTTGTTTCTGCCACTGAATAAAAAATAAAAAGTTAATTGCGATCTTAATCTCATTTTTTATCTCACAATTCTGACATTTTTATTCCAATTGCAAGTTTAAATCTTGCAGTTCTGTCTTTTTTTAAGTTTAAGAGTTTATATTGTAAGAAAATAGTCAGCCTTTTTTTCCTCAGAATTAGACTATAACTCACTATTGCGAGAAAAAGGTCAGAATTGTGAGAAAAAAAGTCAGAATTTTCTCACAGTTCCGACTTTATTTCTTACAATTACGAGTTTATGTTTTATAAAAGATACACCTATATACACTTTTTTTAAATTATTTTTTTATTCAGAGGCAGAGACAGGCTTCCATACATTTCTGCCTCAGAGCGCAAAAAAAAATAAATTTAAATAAAATAAATGAAAAAGTGAATTGCAATTGTATATTTCACATTTTACTATGTATGTGACATTATTTCTTATTTTAAACTCACAATCTTATTTATCTCACAATTTCCTTAATTTTTACTATGGGCTTCCATATAGAAAGAAAAAGTTTACTCTTTTCCATGCAACAAAATCATACAGTCATCACGTCTGTCAAGGCAATTAAAGTAGCACAAAACTATAGGCAATATGTGCGCTATATTCCTTGTCCTAGCAACATTTAAAGGAACAGTTCACCCAAAAATGAAAATCTGCCAAAAATTTACCCTCAGGCCAAACGAGATGCAGATGAGTTTGTTTCATCATCAGAACATATCTGAAAAAAATTTAGCACTATATCACTTGCTCACCAATGGATCCTCTGCAGTGAATGGGTGCCGTCAGAATGAGAGTCCAAATAGCTGATAAAAACTTCACAATAATCCACACCACTCCAGTCCATCAATTAACGTCTTGTTAAGTGAAAAGCTGTGTGTTTGTAAGAAACATTTTGCCAGTTTGTAACATCAAGTAGATGTTAGCAAATCATTTATGGAGGTAGAGGAATTAACAAAATTCCTCATTTGGCATAAACTCTGAAAGCAGCTGCTCACTTTCAAAAATACAGTACTTGTGTAAAGTCAGGACCAATATAGAACTATAACACTCTCTGTTATACAACACTGAACAAATCTGACACTGCCTCGCTACCATATGGCAGGCACATTTATAACATCTAACCTTTTGGGGGTAACACGTTAAGCCAGACAGAAAGTGCAAATGAGCATTTACAGTTTTCGTGACAGAACACGGCATATGAACCGATCCGAATGAAAAGAACAGCACTGCTGTTACAGTAGCTTTTTATATATATTTCACAGCAGAGAGGCGCTCATTTTGTTCTACGGGAAATGTCAGACTACATCCGTGAAAGCAGCTTAAAGCTCACCTGCTGTCCTGAGCCATTCACGGACATCTGCCAGGTAAAGAAGCCAGGGATGGGTAAAGAAACAAATGCATCGCACCAGATAAAATGGCCTCAAACTTTAGGGGTAGGAACCAATACCCAGAGTACACAAGTATGTTAGTACAAGCATTAGTGCAAGTTTAAATAGCTGATGGTAAAGAATACACACATGGAAAGCATTTCTAAAATGTAAAATTTTTTGGTTTTGAGCAAGTTTTGCAAAGGTGAAGGTTTTGATACCCAGTTAAAACACAAACTGATAAATTGGACACTACTGTTCAACAAGAATATGGAATTTAGCAAAGAATTTTTTTCATTTAGCAAGGAAACATTAAATTGATCAAAAGTAAAAACATTTATAAGGTAACAAAATAGTTCAATTTCAAATAAATATTATTCTTTTGAACTTTCTATTAATCAAAGAACACTCAAAAAAAAAACTTTCATGGTTTCCACAAAAGTATTAAAAGCAGCACAGCTCATTTCAACAATGATAATAATAAGAAATGTTTCTTGTGCAGCAAATTATTTAAATGATTTCTGAAGGATCATGTGACACTGGAGAATGGAGTAATGATGCAGACAATTAAGCTTTGCCATCAGAGAAATAAATACATTTTAACATATTTTAACACCGAAAACATTTTCAATTGTAATATTATTTCACAATATTACTGTTTTTACTGCATTTTATCAAATCAATGAACATAAGAGACTTTTTCAAAAACGTAAAAATTACTGTCCCCAAACATGCTGTCTTAAAAACAAGCATACCAAAAAATATCCATCATGTACACAGACCAACAATTAAGTGACGCCAGAACTCGTTCCAGTTTACTCATCTAAAATATGCAATTTTAATTTCAAGTGTTTGTCATTCAAATGTGCTCATGTCAATATAGCACACACTAACGGCAGGTGAGATGAGCCCCATCCCTGTGGCACATGGCCCAACTTTCCTCTCCTCCACAGGAATTCAGGAATGGAAAATCAAACCAACACACAGCGGTCGCCACGGATTCAAGGGAGCAGTCATCTGTTTCTACAGAGACATCTCTCCAGGACTGACCCCTAACCCCTGAGCAGTTAAGCTGATACGGACATCCCAGCAAAAGAGGGAGAGCATTTGATACCAGGGCTCAGAGAGACACTGCCACTGTGTGGTATACGACAGAATCACACTCACTGCTCACACGGCATTAACAACAAATTAGCAATGGTAAACAGCAGAAAAGCAGATGAAACCTGAACGAATGCATTGTGTGCTCCATCTGTTGTTATCCCAGCTTCAGTTTCACATAACCCAGGCTGAGGTCTAGGGCGCCCCCTGGGCTGCTGTAGAACCAGGCCCCTGACTTGGTGAGGATTTCTTGTTGTTTTCGGCACAGATTGCATACCCACATCACCTGACGGTGAGAGAACAAGAAGTTAGAATCAGAGAAGAACACAAGACAGAGATCAAATCCCCAAATGAGATGAATGAACACTTGCTGTTGTGGGAGAAGCGATTTGTAGAGTTAAATCAGTCATTTCTGTGTCAACTGTGAAGCCAGAGTGAATATTGGGATATTTGTCCTGAACCTCACACGCAGGTCCCACAACAAACAGGTTCAAGAAACTGTGATGCTGGTGCAGCTGACAAACAAAACTGCCAAAGTACATGTGAGAGGAAATGATGAATGCTCAACCAATGGCATGAGTTTGGGGGCTGGAGCTACCTGGTTTGTCTGACTAATAGAGCGCTGCAGGGATGACGTATTTTTGTAGGCCAAAGCCCGTAAACGAGTTATTTAAGCATGGCTTCACTGTCATGAAGTCAATGTTTTTTTTCTGAATGGGTTAAAGGCTTGAAATAAGGTCTGTGGTTAACACAAGCTCAAGATATTTTCACATTTTATTCTATGACATAAAAGACATCCTTGCAGTGTTGCCAAGTCTGTTTTCCAGAGGAATTGGGCAACTTTTATACATGTGAGAGGAAATGATGAATGCTCAACCAATGGCATGAGTTTGGGGGAGGAGCTACCTGGTTTGTCTGACTAATAGAGCGCTGCAGGGATGACGTATTTTTGTAGGCCAAAGCCCGTAAACAAGTTATTATTTAAGCACGGCTTCACTGTCATGAAGTCGATAAAGCTTTTACTTGTCTAGAAAAAGGCATGCTAACAAGTTCCTAAATGGGACTATAGAGGTAGTTGGGGACATTAAAGGTTATAACTGAATAAGATAGCTCATCTACTCACTAGTCCACTTTTACAGCCACAGTGTGTTTAGTAGCGTACTCTTTCAAACCACTCTAACTCAAACTTTAAGGGAAAATTATTTTAAATTAAAAAAAACTAAGAGAGTTGTCAGAAGCTCAATGGTGGTGAAGTTGAAGTGAAGGACATAAAAGACATCCTTGCAGTGTTGCCAAGTCTGTTTTCCAGAGGAATTGGGCAACTTTTATACTGTTGGTGAGGGTTGTTTTTTTAGTCTGCGGGTCGAAACAAAAACCCCCACCCCCAGAACAAGGTTTTGACCCCCTGAACGTGATTTTGGAGCGATTTTGATAGCCATTTTTCCCCAGAATGCGATTGGGCTAGTTTTGAATACCAATTAAGCTGGTTAAGCTGGCAACCCAAACCCCATGTTAGATATATTTAAAAGCTTTTACTTGTCTAGAAAAAGGCATGCTAACAAGTTCCTAAATGGGACTATAGAGGTAGTTGGGGACATTAAAGGTTATAACTGAATAAGATAGCTCATCTACTCACTAGTCCACTTTTACAGCCACAGTGTGTTTAGTAGCGTACTCTTTCAAACCACTCTAACTCAAACTTTAAGGGAAAATTATTTTAAATTTTAAAAAAAACTAAGAGAGTTGTCAGAAGCTTAATGGTGGTGAAGTTGAAGTGAAGCGACCGCAATGAAGACAATTTACATACATTTAGCTTTTTACTTCTGGCAAATGTATTTAGACTAAAAAGTATTTAGACAAAAGTTGTGTTAAATGATAGCAAAACATGTAAGAATCAAACTTTTGTTAGTCACAGAGCTTATTTTCTGTATTAATTCAAAAGCCAGTGGAAAAATCCTATTGGGTTTTTGTCGAGGGAACCAGGGTGATGCTAACTTCTGGTCTGGCCTACAAAAATACGTCATCCCTGCTGATGTGGAGCGGGGTGGAAATGAGGAAGGTGTTTAGAAACCTGTTTGGAAACAATTAGTAGTCATTTTTGCATCAAGCATCACTATTATTACTGTACTCAGGTCTTTACAACCTCTCAAATCTTCTGCTTCAGCAATCCTGAACATCTCCTATCAACGAGGGCACAGCCTGACCTTGTTATCTGCCCAGCAGAAATGCACTTAGCAGGCGGTTGGCATCCAAGCTGCCATCCAGTTTGCTGGTGGTAATTAAACATGATCTGAGTCTCACCCGCACACACAGGCTTTCATCCATCCCGCCTGAATACATAACGCCACATCGGCTCCCAGAAATGATGCATCTCACACAAAAAAATGAACTTGGAAATTCAAATTATTTACAATTTTCCAAAACTGTTCCTTGTGTAAAGCTATGGTATGGCTGGTAATATAACACAAATCATACTGTATGAACTACTGCAATGGTGCTTTTTTTGGAAGCTGACAGCCCCTGGTCAGCATTCATTCACTTTGATTCAATGGAAAGAGCAGCTCTTCAGAAGAAGGTGAGCATCACAATAAGTGAATAATGACAGAATTTTTCCTGTATTATCCAAACAAATGAGCTTACAGTTTATTCAAATCCAATAATGGTTAGGAAACTTGAAAAGTTGTATATGAGCTGCCCTATCATACAATAAAGTGAAAAGGTCACATCTTTCAAGTGGTTTTTGATAAGATCACAGTGAGCAATTGCACTGGGACCGGCTCTGAGACATTCCTGCAGATGGATGTGAGTGTTATTGTGATGAATGTTTGGTCAGTCAGCGATAGACAAATGAAAAGATGTGTGCAGTGAAAAATTGATAAAGTGTTGAGTGAGCTGTCATTGGTGTCAAATGGCAGGGGACCTTTCTGGGTGAATCTCATGAAGCCTGTCAAGAACATGTTCAGGTCATGTTTCACCCCCAAAAAAATAATAAATAACTAAGCAATTGCAGCTAATGCTGACGCAAAAAAAAAAATTGTATTACAGTATTTTTATTAATAAGAATCTAATGAAAACTACAATTAAGAATGACAAATTGTATAATAATAATAATAATAATAATAATGCATCATAACATCACTTCTAAGGACCTAAAACTAATTTAAGTGAGCTTTATATTGAACAAAGCCAATAATGCTCACAATGCTTATTTCTTCGAATGAACGAATGAATAAATAAATTCAATTATATTTTTAATCAATGCAAGATTTGCAAATAGGAAGACATACGATTTGATTAAGCATCTGACTACCTCTGCGAGGTACTGTATGTAAAACATAAATAACGTCAATATGAAACTTGCATATTACTGTATCAAACAGCATAACCGGAGAGGCTGTCCTGGGCAGCTGAATATTTTATAGATGTTTGATAAAAGTGAGGAGGTTCATGATGAGAGGAGTGTTATCATTCACCAGCTTAAATGCCGCCTGCAGGTGGAACATGAATATTTAATGCGCTTCTATATTTAGAGCCCAGCAGCTGGTAATAGACTAGATGCATATTCATAGGTTTTATTTTCTCTGAACTTAAAAAGGACCAATTAAACAAAGTGTTAATTATGCAGTGACAGAATCAAAAATAGACAGATCTCTAAGAGGAAGAGAGCATATGCAGCTCAGTCCTCTATGAATATGTCACTTTGTCGAAAACATCTTTATTATTAGCCAAATTATTGTGCAAATTAAAATTTTTAAATTCAAGCTGTTTACATTATGAGATCCATAAATATCAAGCTGCTATTAAAAGAGTGATAGTGAATCATTATGTTCTTATTTTCTAGATTTGTTCTTTTAATGACAAACAGGTTCCCAAATAACAATATGCAGCTTTTTCCATTGCCTGAATCTCAATAACACAGTAAAAGCATAATCATTGCTGCCATGCTTACCCATGTCGGCTGTGTATTGTTTGGTCCAAATGGATAAAACTGATGGTTCAATAACTGAAATCAAAACTCACGGACAGCTCTGCACGGTTTCATATGCCAAAGTCCTGCGTAACGGGTGACCTTTTAGAGTTGGGGATCAAATGCTCCTTCTGCTCTCAAGATTGTGCTTCAGTTCAGATCTTGCAGGAAAAAGCGAAAAAAATTAACCCTGAGATTGATCCAAGTTGTCAAAAAAAAAAAAAGCAGCAGAATAAAAGCAATTGCTCATGCAGGAAGATGATACAGAGCGATCGGAGCAGCACGTAATCATGTTTTTGCCACCGAGCATCACTAACACGGGTCTCATTACCGATGCATGTGAGTGCGCAAGCTCCACCGGGGCTGAGTCTGACTCATTACACATGCACAACGCTCACTAACTCTCTTCAAAGGATGCTGATTAAGACAGAAACACTAACTTCAACATCAAGATGTGTTAAATCACTGATGTGCATCAGATATTATGCTTGCAAAATCAATCACATTATATGAGTCAAGATCTTCTAAGGGGTAATAATGGAACAACAGCTTTAAAGTGATTTTTCTCTATTATTAACAATAGGATCTGTATTTTCATGGGTTAAAATAAAAGATTTTTGTCGTAAGAAACTTCATGCCTCAAAACCACTCCTTTTCTGGTTTTCAAAAGTCAACAAATGTGCGACAACTGAATGTAACATTTTTGACAAGCCAAACACGTAAGTCTTTCAAATTGCTTGCAAAATCAATCACATTATATGAGTCAAGATCTTCTAAGGGGTAATAATGGAACAACAGCTTTAAAGTGATTTTTCTCTATTATTAACAATAGGATCTGTATTTTCATGGGTTAAAATAAAAGATTTTTGTCGTAAGAAACTTCATACCTCAAAACATGCCTCCTTTTCTGGTTTTCAAAAGTCAACAAATGTGCGACAACTGAATGTAACATTTTTGACAAGCCAAACATGTAAGTCTTTCAATCCACATCATTCGTCTATCCATCTTGCGCATCTATGTCTGTCAAAAAATAGTATTTACGAGAAGCCTGCAGAGGTGCAGGGAGCACACGGATTTGCTGGAAAACCCACACTACTGGATGATTTGACTTTGTGTTTGCTTTCTGAGAAGGAAGAGAAAATGCAGCCTGAGCGGCTTCAACAAGCTGTCTGTCAGAGACCGTAACGTACCTAATACGTAATAATTTGCTCTTCGCTGAAATTGACAGGTGATTTTTATAAAATGTAGTTTGATCACTGTCAAAGTTGTTTAAAAGATTAAGGCAACTATCAAAGTTTGATAAAATGCTGTTTAATTAAAAAAATGTTTTAATGATTTGTTATATTAAATTAGGCCTTTGCAGATTTTAAAGGGATAGTTCACCCAAAAATTAAAATTGCCCCATGATTTACTCACCCTCAAGCCATGCTAGGTGTGTATCAGAGTTATATTAAAATTTTTAAAAATGTAAAAACCGTAATCTCTAGCTTCTGCTAACTCCGGTAACTCTGCGTAAGCTCCGGTGAGAGTATGCTAGTCTCACAAGAACCAAGTTTTGTTTACAGCAAAGAAAACCAGTCTCCTCTTGGCTTATAT
>NW_015626046.1:259898-261226 GCF_001515625.1 Sinocyclocheilus rhinocerous | reverse complement strand
CACATCATTCGTCTATCCATCTTGCGCATCTATGTCTGTCAAAAAATAGTATTTACGAGAAGCCTGCAGAGGTGCAGGGAGCACACGGATTTGCTGGAAAACCCACACTACTGGATGATTTGACTTTGTGTTTGCTTTCTGAGAAGGAAGAGAAAATGCAGCCTGAGCGGCTTCAACAAGCTGTCTGTCAGAGACCGTAACGTACCTAATACGTAATCATTTGCTCTTCGCTGAAATTGACAGGTGATTTTTATAAAATGTAGTTTGATCACTGTCTTCTCAGTTGTTTAAAAGATTAAGGCAACTATCAAAGTTTGATAAAATGCTGTTTAATTAAAAAAATGTTTTAATGATTTGTTATATTAAATTAGGCCTTTGCAGATTTTAAAGGGATAGTTCACCCAAAAATTAAAATTGCCCCATGATTTACTCACCCTCAAGCCATGCTAGGTGTGTATCAGAGTTATATTAAATTTTTTAAAATGTAAAAACCGTAATCTCTAAGAATCTAAAGTCTCACAAGAACCAAGTTTTGTTTACAGCAAAGAAAACCAGTCTCCTCTTGGCTTATATTGAAATCCTTCGACATTTCTCTGTACTACTAATTCGTGAACGGTTTTTTGTTTTGCTCTCTCCTCTGCGCTTCCTCATTTGTCACTTCTCACCGGAACGCACGTATGACAGTTAACGGAAGCTAGAGTGTGTGAATCCATTTCGACAGCTTTTGCCTTAAATTTCCCTCAAATTTTAGAGGAATAATCTAAAATGTAAGATATTATTTACTGAAAACCTCTTCACTGCATCATTCCACATGCAATACTGTCCAAGGAAAGTACAATTTTTTTATGTTTTTGAAACTTATGCTCACCAAAGCTGTATTTATTTGACCAAAAATACAGCATAAACTGTAATATTATCACAATATCTGTTTTCCATTTACATATGTGACCCTGGACCACAAAACCAGTCTTAAGTCGCTGGGGTATATTTGTAGCAATAGCCAAAAATACATACATCAAAATTATTGATTTTTCTTTTATGCCAAAAATCATTAGGATATTAAGTAAAGATCATGTTCTATGAAGATATTTTGTAAATGTCCTACTGTAAATATATTAAAACTTAATTTTTGATTAGTAATATGCATTGCTAAGAACTTCATTTGGACAAATTTAAAGGCGAATTTCTCAATATTTTGATTTTTTTGCACCCTCAGATTCCAGAATAGTTGTATCTCAGCCAAATATTGTCCTATCCTGACAAACCATACATCAATGGAAAGATTATTTATTCAGCTTTCAGATTATGTATAAATCTCAATTTCAAAA
>NW_015626046.1:258045-259888 GCF_001515625.1 Sinocyclocheilus rhinocerous | reverse complement strand
GTAAATATATCAGAACTTAATTTTTGATTAGTAATATGCATTGCTAAGAACTTCATTTGGACAACTTTAAAGGCGATTTTTTTAAATTATTTTTTTTGCACCCTCAGATTCCAGAATAGTTGTATCTCAGCCAAATATTGTCCTATCCTGACAAACCATACATCAATGGAAAGATTATTTATTCAGCTTTCAGATTATGTATAAATCTCAATTTCAAAAAATGGACCCTTATGACTGGTTTTGTGGTCCAGGGTCACATATGTTTTAAAAAGTAATTTTTTCATGTGATGGCAAAGCTGAATTTTCAGTAGCAATTACTTCAAGACTTAAAAACAGGTGATGTAGAGGGATGTGTTGTTTTTTTTTTTTTTAGTGTTTTATGGTGTTTGTTGGTTTTGTTTTGACCTTTGAGAGCCTGACAATCATGTTGACTATAACTGTCACTGTACAGAAAAGAGCTGAAAAGATTTCCCATTTGTGTTCCACTGAAAAAGACAACAGCATGGAGGTTTGGAACAACATGAGGGTGAGTAAATCACACAATAACTGAAATTTGTGGTTAACTATTCCTTTAAATCTTGCAAAAATCAGTAAAGAAAATAAACATATATACCCATTAGCTTCAGTGTCAGTGAAAAGCGTCAGTGGTGAAATCGGCTCTTTTTCCATCAGCATTTTCTTCTCTTCTCCAAACACTGACAGCTGTGGTGAAAGAGATCCTATTTGAGACAGCATCAATATTTACAGCTCCCGGTGTCTCGTGCGGCGATGGGAGCTGTCGGACATCACACACTGGAACACGATAGCGCAGCTGAGTCCAGCTCATGAGGCAATGTCTGCGCATTCACTAAGACTGACTGTATATCCATCCAAAATTATAATCATGATGACGAGGGGAAACGATAGCAGAGAATCTCCCTCCACTGCCACTTACAAAGTTTTACATATGAAGAAACTAATAATACTTTTGACGAATCTGTTTAAAATGATATCACATGATATCAGTGCTATTTCAGTATTATTTATATACTAAGATTTATTAATATTTTGATATTTTGATTAATATTAAAATTTTAGTTTTACTTGATTTTTTATTAAAACTTCATTTAAGTTTTATTAGATTCATTATGTACTCGTTTTTTAATATTTCTATTTAATTTATTTTGATGTCAGTTTATATAATTTCAGTACTTCGAATAAAGCTCATATTTTATTTCAGTTAGTTGCCAAGTCAACATTTCTAATTTTGTTTAGGTTTTACATTTTTCATCTAATATTTATTTTTGTTTTATTTCAGCTTTATTTCAATTAATGAAAACTTTTCAAAAAATGAAAAGTTTTGTGACAAAGCCATCAATAAATGCATTAAATATAAATTAAATATCCAACATTTTGGAAATTTATATTTTATATTTGTATAAAAATGTCCAAAACTGTCGAATCAACCAGTGAAACAGCAACACAATACTATTTTTGCACCAGCAGAGCAGAATGAAACAAGCGTAAACAACCTTCAGTTTTTCTTTGACAATCAACAACAACTTCTAGGTTTAGATATTAAAGGGGTCATATGATGTTGCTAAAAGAACATTATTTTGTGTATTTGGTGTAATTAAATGTGTTTATGCGGTTTAAGGTTAAAAAAACACATTATTTTCCACATACTGTACATTGTTTCTCCTCTATGCCCCGCCTTTCTGAAATGCGTCGATTTTTACAAAGCTCATCGGTCTGAAAAGCGAGGTGTGCTGTGATTGGCCAGCTATCCAGTGCGTTGTGATTGGCCGAATACCTCAAGCGTGTGACGGAAATGTTACGCCCCTTGCCATATTGTGATGATGCC
>NW_015626046.1:251607-257851 GCF_001515625.1 Sinocyclocheilus rhinocerous | reverse complement strand
AACACACAGCTTCTCCCTGACATGCTGCTTCAACACTAACTGCGGTTACTGAAACCACGCCTTCTTTCTTTGCGTGCACATTTGGGCCACATTATGCAAATATTTTCACATAGTGAGGTAGATATGTGGGGCGTGTTTAAACGAGGCGTTTTAGGAGGGCGTGAACCAGTCTTAACTTTTATAAAGAATATGAGACTTTAGTCTTTGCAACTTCAGGGATCTTATCTATGCACAAACAGCTTGTAACACTCCAAAGAGAAAGGAAAACTTGAAATCGCATCATATGACCCCTTTAAGATATTTCTATGTAAAACTGTCTCCAGGGTTCAGAGAGGTTAGAATCACAAGTACTGTCTCCATTCAAACCCTTAATGCTGTAAACCACAGAGGGGAGAAACAAAATCCAGTCACCAAGAACTAACCGGCAATTCAATCCTCCGCCGGGCAACCGGATAAAAGCTCGGCATGGTCCTGCTACTGCTGAGATACCAGAAAACGTAAGGAAACAGAACTACAGACTAGAGAACCAAGATACCAAAAATCTGACAAACATCTAACACTCAGACAACAGAGGTAAAAGAAAGAAACATGAAAACATCACAGTCTACCAGTGCTGCGATCTATAACCAGTAAGAGCTGATCACTCTTTGCTAAATGACCAGGAGACATCTCAATATGGGCAACTGTAGGAATGGAAATCTCCTTAATATCTCTTTTTTTTCCTCCTAGTAGTCATGAGTTTAAATGGTGAGATTAAATACAAACTGAACCTTTTACCTCCTGCTTCTCAGATGTTTCGACAGAGAAATACCCCAGTCACATATCATCTATAGAGTCTCACAATAGATCTCAACACTGTCTCAATCTGTACTCAGATTTGCAGAGCCACTAAATCTGCAATTACTGTTTTACAGCAATGAGAATCACTACTGATGTTACATCATTAATGATGTTTGTTTTAATTTTACATTTATACATCTGGACACATCATGGCAATGAATAGCCTTCATTTTCTTTATAGAAATGGAATTTTATATTATACATCTGGTCAAGTAATTAATAATATTCATTTTCTTCATGCTAAATATAATTTTTGATTTTGGAGCAAAATGTCACCTGGCCATGTTTTTATGAAATTCACCCATATACTGTCATATTACTGGGCTTTATCAAGACCAAGTGATCAAGTGAGATCTATGGGGATCACCATAACTCAGAAGCGGGGCCAGTGTGTGACTGGTAACACTCCAGGTGAACCTGCTGCATCACCATCTGTGCTCAAGGGAACACGAGAGTGTTTCTATTGTCCTTCTGCACAAAGAGCAGCGCTGCCTGCCAGCCTGGAGCCAGACGCAACACTTTTACTACACTGTACTCATGCAGCCCAAACAACATGCACAAGAAAGAGGCTGCTGTTTAATAGCTCAGGGAGTTCTCATTTAACTTTCAACTTTGTCCTTCTGAACCTATAAATCTACATACAGCATATTGTCTTTTTCCTCATAAGAAACATCTGAGACGCAGGATATTTAAGCCAAACCTAAATTTGGAATGCCATTGTTGGAATCAATTGTTTAAATAAATAAATAAATTGTTTAAATAAATAAATTGTTTAAATAAATAAGTAAATAAATAAATATTAGGAACTTTTAGAGATCTTATTTGTCTTATCAAACTGCGATAATAGAGTGTTCTTTTTGTCGCTATGCAATCACAACAAAAATGAAAATTTCCAAAGCTGTTTGTTGTTTATTGTAAAGCTATTATTATGGTTTTCCCCTTTTTTTAAATAATATGAAAATGTTCTGATGTTGAAATGAGGGGTGATGCAATGTCATCCAGTTGATTCTAGCAATATCACAACCATTTCTCATTTAGTACAGGTTCTGTAAGCGATTTCAGCCATTTTGATAAATCCAACCAATTTGCTATCACTATAAAAACTGTTAATCAAATTTATATTAAAAAAATATATTAAGAAGTTAATCATTAACTGCAAGTGTCTATAATATAATATGTGACCCTGGACCACAAAACCAGTCATAAGGGTCAATTTTTGAATAAATTTGAATAAATAAGCTTTCCATTGATGTATGGTTTGTTATGATAGGACAATATTTGGCCTAGATACAACTATTTGAAAATCTGGAATCTGAGGGTGCAAAAAAAATCTAAATATTGAGAAAATCACCTTTAAAATTGTCCAAATAAAGTCCTTAGCAATGCATATTACTAATCAAAACTGAAGTTTTGATATATTTACGGTAGGAAATGTACAAAATATCTTCATGGAACATGATCTTTACTTAATATCCTAATGATTTTTGGCATAAAAGAAAAATCGATAATTTTGACCCATACAATGTATTTTTGGCTATTGCTACAAATATACCCCAGCGACTTAAGACTGGTTTTGTGGTCCAGGGTCACATATAAATATATGCACACATTTATATATAAATATACTGTATATATATAAATAAACTAAAATATAATATACAAATGTTTGTAATATAAAACATACTTTTATAGTAAAATACTGTATATTGTATTAAACTTGTTAAAATGTTGCTGTTAAAAATAGTTGTTTAAGTAAAAGACATATAAATTGTCATCCTGTTATCCTTGAAAAATTGTCATGTGTTTTTACAGTGTAACTTAAACCACACACACTTTCCAAAAACCCATCCTTCAAAGTCATGTAGAGCAACCGGACAGAGATTGTTTCTGACTGGCTTAAAAAAGGAGCCTATCGTACTACCTGTGAGATATTTCTGCTGCTCCAAAAATAAATAAATAAATTAAATAATCGCTTACAGCACCTTTAACGGAGGTGTGCAATCATCACACTTTTGCAAAAGCTAAATATCAAAGCATAGCCAAGAAAAAAGGGTGCTGACCACTTTATCCTCCTGTTGCAATTCCACAGGGGAGGAAACGCAAGAGAAAAAGACAAGGGAAAAAAGAAGAGGGGAGAACAAGTGTGAGTGACATTCAGACACGCATAAAGAGATGTTCACGAACTACTGCAGCCAATCACATCGCCGCTTATTACTCTGCACAAAGTCATTTAAAAGCACCAAGACTGTACTGGGAGAGAGACATCAAAAGGTTAGATAAGCAGTTTCTGGCCTGATACATCCATCGCCCCGGGCCAACGGGCGATGTGGTAAAAACAGAGGGAGCATCGCCCTCTTGTGGTCATCGCATTACCCGCTTAACCCTCAGCGGCCAGCAGCAGGAAATAACACAAGATCAAATGCGTTACAATGAGTTGAATGATTTCTGTATGAAATTACATAACAAAAAGGCCCTGTTAAACTACAATAATAAGTTAATAAGTTATAATAAGTTAAACTACTTAAATAATAAAACATGGCTTTTAGCATCTATAAACATCTCACACTGTCACAGTTCTCAAAAACATCTCCTTTATTATGAGCTGTAAATATTGAATATGCTCAGAATGGCATATTACACTATTTTTTGCAGTAAGTACAGTATAGTGATATATCAAGTGCAAGTGATATCAAATGCAATTTCTAATATGTGTTTGAATGATGCGTGCGCGCCTTCACAAATTCACAGAGTGGATCGGGAAAATAATCTGGATCATATTTTCAGCACCCTCTACCGCATGCATTATGATAGACCTATAGAAAAAAATATTTGAAACTTTTTCTTTTCTAAGAATGGCTTAACTTGAAGTGCTGTAAAAAAAATTTGGGGAAAAAATATTATTTTAAGGTACTTTATGATATGTTGCCATACGGCAACAACATACAATAGTGGATCTAACTTAGAAGTGTAAGTTTACTTATAATTAATATTTTTCCTCAGAAATGTGTTTGTGTTGATTCAGTTGGTGCTACAGTATTATAAGCTTTAACACAGTACTTATAAACGACACCTTATACATACTTTCCAACAACAACAAAAAACTACTTTTTTTGTACTTGTGTGTTTTGTGACTTTTTTTTTGTTGGTGTCACATCCAACTACACATTTGAAAACATGAGAAAGGTTGTCATGCTGAAAGCAAAAGCATGTAATTCCCAGTCGTGTATTGGGAATGCAGTCTTCCTGAATTTTGGACAACAGAATAATCTAGTTCTTGTGCCAGCAAACTTTATTCAAGTAATACAAAACCTTTGTACTTTGTAACGAACAGTTTCTCTTTTAAAAGGCGTTCTTATAAAGCGATTCTTCTGGTACAATTAATGTGACATTTTATGTCGTATTAACTAAAAACACGATCCAAAGAGTCCAGCATTTTAGTGGTTACTCTTAAAGGAATGTTCTGGGGTGAATATAAATTAAGCTCTCTCAACTGTATTTGTGACCCTGGACCACAAAACCAGTCATCAGGATCAATTTTTTTTAATTGAGATTTATACATCATCTGAATGCTGAGTAAATAAGCTTTCCATTGATGTATGATTTGCTATGACAGGACAATATTTGGTCGAGATACTATTTGAAAATCTGGAATCTGAGGGTGCAAAATAAATCAAAATATTGAGAAAATTGTCTTTAAAGTTGTCCAAATGAAGTTCAATGCATATTACTAATCAAAAATTAAGTTTTGATATATTTATGGTAGGAAATTTACAAAATATCTTCATGGAACATGATCTTTACTTAATATCCTAATGATTTTTGGCATAAAAGAAAAATCGATAATTTTGACCCATACAATGTATTTTTGGCTATTGCTACAAATATACCCCAGCGACTTAAGACTGGTTTTGTGGTCCAGGGTCACATATAAATATATGCACACATTTATATATAAATATACTGTATATATATAAATAAACTAAAATATAATATACAAATGTTTGTAATATAAAACATACTTTTATAGTAAAATACTGTATATTGTATTAAACTTGTTAAAATGTTGCTGTTAAAAATAGTTGTTTAAGTAAAAGACATATAAATTGTCATCCTGTTATCCTTGAAAAATTGTCATGTGTTTTTACAGTGTAACTTAAACCACACACACTTTCCAAAAACCCATCCTTCAAAGTCATGTAGAGCAACCGGACAGAGATTGTTTCTGACTGGCTTAAAAAAGGAGCCTATCGTACTACCTGTGAGATATTTCTGCTGCTCCAAAAATAAATAAATAAATTAAATAATCGCTTACAGCACCTTTAACGGAGGTGTGCAATCATCACACTTTTGCAAAAGCTAAATATCAAAGCATAGCCAAGAAAAAAGGGTGCTGACCACTTTATCCTCCTGTTGCAATTCCACAGGGGAGGAAACGCAAGAGAAAAAGACAAGGGAAAAAAGAAGAGGGGAGAACAAGTGTGAGTGACATTCAGACACGCATAAAGAGATGTTCACGAACTACTGCAGCCAATCACATCGCCGCTTATTACTCTGCACAAAGTCATTTAAAAGCACCAAGACTGTACTGGGAGAGAGACATCAAAAGGTTAGATAAGCAGTTTCTGGCCTGATACATCCATCGCCCCGGGCCAACGGGCGATGTGGTAAAAACAGAGGGAGCATCGCCCTCTTGTGGTCATCGCATTACCCGCTTAACCCTCAGCGGCCAGCAGCAGGAAATAACACAAGATCAAATGCGTTACAATGAGTTGAATGATTTCTGTATGAAATTACATAACAAAAAGGCCCTGTTAAACTACAATAATAAGTTAATAAGTTATAATAAGTTAAACTACTTAAATAATAAAACATGGCTTTTAGCATCTATAAACATCTCACACTGTCACAGTTCTCAAAAACATCTCCTTTATTATGAGCTGTAAATATTGAATATGCTCAGAATGGCATATTACACTATTTTTTGCAGTAAGTACAGTATAGTGATATATCAAGTGCAAGTGATATCAAATGCAATTTCTAATATCATTGTAGCTTATTATTTGAGTGGATTGCCAATTGGATTGACTTTTTACTCAGTACTGGATTAACCCAATAAAGCCTACTGTATAATTTTTTTAAGCCTCTACACAATCAACATGATCAAAACTTTGCTGAAAAATTGTTGCAAACATTCTACTACATGTGCTAAAAAAGTATAAATTATCAGTCAGATGACATTGAATGCATTTTAGTATAATTCTAAAAACATCCACCTTCAGCTCATGGTTCACGTGTGTATTTGCTGTGAAATCTTGATTATTCTATAAAGTAAACATACGAATAACCTTTATATTGTTAGTAACACTACTGGACTGAAGCAAGGTTTACCTGATTATGAAAACTA
>NW_015626046.1:249303-251101 GCF_001515625.1 Sinocyclocheilus rhinocerous | reverse complement strand
TTTTTTTTTTTTTAGAAAAGTCATGTAAAAATGCATCACATGATACATCAGGCTTTTGAGAAAAAAATGTATCTCAATCATCATTGTATTGCACTATTATATGTTTTGCCCCCAATAAAAACTACAGAGCTTTGATCATAAAACTAAGTATTTACTAAGACATATATTATTGGCAGATACAGAGTGAAAACTGATATTTATATGTATTTTATGTCAGCAGTCTGCTATTCTGTTAAAAAAAAATCTCATTGATTAACATTACAAGCTATCAGAATTTAATCTCACTGTTTAGACATAAAAATGACAACATCTGCACCAAACAGCGTATTTTTGCTCAGTTTGAGCCAAGTCTGATCTCCATATTCTCACTACATGAGCCATAAAAGCCTGATGTACAAAATGATACTCAAAAAGGTTCTCACTTGCATTTGCAGGTAGTGTGCAGTGCATACTTCACAGTATGCTATATTTCATTCTGAACACAGTCATCATTACAGTAATGACTAGTGTCCAGCTGAAGTCAGTGCTTGTGTGATCTGAGCAGCTTTACGGCTGTACCTTGTTAGAGCGTAGTGAAACTCTTCCTCCACAGCGAACGCAGAACTTGCTTTGGCAATACGAACAGAGGTGGCCACAGCCGTCGGCAAACTTGGTTTTATGGCAGATTCCACAGGTGGGGGAGTCACTCTTCTGCTCCTGGGTGCTCTGTGCCTCTTCCCCCATCTTACTCACCTGGTCCTTATACATTTCAAATTGCTGGTGCAATTTCCTGCAGGAAACAGAACGCAGCCAATCAGAACACAGCAAGAAAACACATTATAAGTATATAGAATGTGTATTTAATAAAAATAGGAATATACTTGAAAAATAGGAAGGATTTTGTCATGGGTTACAACCAAAAGGACAATTTTATTGCTCAGAGCTTGCGCTTTTCATTGCTCATTAGACTTCATTCAATTCATTCATTGTTTCATTCAAATATTAACTTATTTATCTTAAAAACCTTTTAAAAAATGTAAATAAAAAAATAAATAAAAATACAATTGCTGACATACAGTAATAGTACAGAGCTATAAAATTAATATGAAGACTATGATCTCAGACATTTTTTGAAAGAAATTAATACTTTTAATCAGTAAGAATCCATTAAATTCATTAAAAGTGATATATTAAGTAAAACAAATATTAAGCAGCACAACTGTTTTCAACTTTGATAATAAATGTTTATTGAGCAGCAAATCAGCATATTAGAATGATTTCTGAAGGATCATGTGACACTGAAGACTGGATTAATGATGCTGAAAATTCAGTGAAATAAATGCAATTTTAAAGTATATCAAAATATTTATATTAAATACATTATTAACTGTAGATTTTGATCAAATAAATGCAGCTTTGGTGAGCATAAGACAAATAAAAAACATTTTTAAAAAATCTTACTGAATGCAAACTTTTCAATGTACATTACAAAAAAATCTAAATTTGTTGAAAACGTTTAAAATCAAAGTAACATGAATACAAATGATACATTTGTATTCATGTTACTTTGATTTTAAACGTTTTCAACAAATTTAGATTTTTTTGTAATGTACATTGAAAAGTTTGCATTCAGTAAGATTTTTTAAAAATGTTTTTTATTTGTCTTATGCTCACCAAAGCTGCATTTATTTGATCAAAATCTACAGTTAATAATGTATTTAATATAAATATTTTGATATACTTTAAAATTTCATTTATATCACTGAATTTTCAGCATCATTAATCCAGTCTTCAGTGTCACATGATCCTTCAGAAATCA
>NW_015626046.1:214033-248764 GCF_001515625.1 Sinocyclocheilus rhinocerous | reverse complement strand
TTTTTTTTTTTTTTTTTTTAGAAAAGTCATGTAAAAATGCATCACATGATACATCAGGCTTTTGAGAAAAAAATGTATCTCAATCATCATTGTATTGCACTATTATATGTTTTGCCCCCAATAAAAACTACAGAGCTTTGATCATAAAACTAAGTATTTACTAAGACATATATTATTGGCAGATACAGAGTGAAAACTGATATTTATATGTATTTTATGTCAGCAGTCTGCTATTCTGTTAAAAAAAAATCTCATTGATTAACATTACAAGCTATCAGAATTTAATCTCACTGTTTAGACATAAAAATGACAACATCTGCACCAAACAGCGTATTTTTGCTCAGTTTGAGCCAAGTCTGATCTCCATATTCTCACTACATGAGCCATAAAAGCCTGATGTACAAAATGATACTCAAAAAGGTTCTCACTTGCATTTGCAGGTAGTGTACTTCACAGACTTCACAGTATGCTATATTTCATTCTGAACACAGTCATCATTACAGTAATGACTAGTGTGTCAGTGCTTTCAGTGCTTGTGTGATCTGAGCAGCTTTACGGCTGTACCTTGTTAGAGCGTAGTGAAACTCTTCCTCCACAGCGAACGCAGAACTTGCTTTGGCAATACGAACAGAGGTGGCCACAGCCGTCGGCAAACTTGGTTTTATGGCAGATTCCACAGGTGGGGGAGTCACTCTTCTGCTCCTGGGTGCTCTGTGCCTCTTCCCCCATCTTACTCACCTGGTCCTTATACATTTCAAATTGCTGGTGCAATTTCCTGCAGGAAACAGAACGCAGCCAATCAGAACACAGCAAGAAAACACATTATAAGTATATAGAATGTGTATTTAATAAAAATAGGAATATACTTGAAAAATAGGAAGGATTTTGTCATGGGTTACAACCAAAAGGACAATTTTATTGCTCAGAGCTTGCGCTTTCATTGCTCATTAGACTTCATTCAATTCATTCATTGTTTAATTCAAATATTAACTTATTTATCTTAAAAACCTTTTAAAAAATGTAAATAAAAAAATCAATAAAAATACAATTGCTGACATACAGTAATAGTACAGAGCTATAAAATTAATATGAAGACTATGATCTCAGACATTTTTTGAAAGAAATTAATACTTTTAATCAGTAAGAATCCATTAAATTCATTAAAAGTGATATATTAAGTAAAACAAATATTAAGCAGCACAACTGTTTTCAACTTTGATAATAAATGTTTATTGAGCAGCAAATCAGCATATTAGAATGATTTCTGAAGGATCATGTGACACTGAAGACTGGATTAATGATGCTGAAAATTCAGTGATATAAATGAAATTTTAAAGTATATCAAAATATTTATATTAAATACATTATTAACTGTAGATTTTGATCAAATAAATGCAGCTTTGGTGAGCATAAGACAAATAAAAAACATTTTTAAAAAATCTTACTGAATGCAAACTTTTCAATGTACATTACAAAAAAATCTAAATTTGTTGAAAACGTTTAAAATCAAAGTAACATGAATACAAATGATACATTTCTAAGAATTTGTCACATGCATTCTGAACTAGATTTTTAACATCTTTGTCATTGACTTTGACAAATGTTTTTATATACATATATATCAGCCATATACAATATAAAAAATTCCATAATAAAATGTTTTTTAATAAATCCTGAAAACAAATATATTGTTCTGAAAGATAAGCTACATTCACAATGAAATGTATGCAGAATGGCTTACAATTGTTTAGTTGGTTGTCAATAAGTACTAGCTCTGGGGCCTGTACCATGAAGCCAGATTAGCTGGCTAGCCAGGTAAGTTTCAGTTTAGTTTGCACCAATCCTGGGTTTTAGGTACCATGAAAGTGGCTTGGCTTTTAGCGGCATTCATTGCCTTAGTAACTTACACTCCACAGCTAACCTGCTCTGGGGCAGGTTATGTTCTGGTTTAGAGATCTCAAAGTGAAATTTGACCAATCAGCTTCAGGCAAGGTGACACATGTCTGACGCAATAAAGCCACTCCCCCAGTTTCTCATACTCCAAATTACTATATATATATATATATATACACACACACACACACACACACACACACACACAAAAATACTAAATTAACACTTAAACTAACGCTGGTTTCCATTGGCCATCAATAGAAAAAACAGGCTTCTTACGAGCAGGTACATATCTTTCTGAAGCTAACCATCCAAACCTCACCGTAGTGCCCACTAGACATGATTTCTGTTTAAGTCAGTGACCTTTCACCCTTCTAAGATCAGATCACACCAATGAGCAGGTCTGCTTTCACCGACCCCTTGACCTCTGCCCTCTTACCCTCCGAACATGTGCATATACAGTATCACTCACTGTCTGACCCCACGCTGCCCTCTCAGATATACGGCAGATATCCTTCAGCAAATGCAATATTAGATTTTAGTCTGTGTCACAAGATCATATGTGTTTGGAGTGACACGACTGAGTAAACAATGACAGATTTTACATTAAACTCTGCGTCTATCCTCCCATATACACCCGGGATCCAGACAGCAGTCAGGTGGATGATGGGAAGGCTGGAGGAGCTCCAGAGGTCTGGCAGGTGCGCTGGCTCAGGTAGCATTACAGACAGCTGGAGACCACAGCACAGCTCACCTCCAGAGATGCATAACCCATAATATAATCATACGCCATTCGTCACGTCTCATCTGACTATATATATACACACACACACACACACACACACACACACACAAAAATACTAAATTAACACTTAAACTAACGCTGGTTTCCATTGGCCATCAATAGAAAAAACAGGCTTCTTACGAGCAGGTACATATCTTTCTGAAGCTAACCATCCAAACCTCACCGTAGTGCCCACTAGACATGATTTCTGTTTAAGTCAGTGACCTTTCACCCTTCTAAGATCAGATCACACCAATGAGCAGGTCTGCTTTCACCGACCCCTTGACCTCTGCCCTCTTACCCTCCGAACATGTGCATATACAGTATCACTCACTGTCTGACCCCACGCTGCCCTCTCAGATATACGGCAGATATCCTTCAGCAAATGCAATATTAGATTTTAGTCTGTGTCACAAGATCATATGTGTTTGGAGTGACACGACTGAGTAAACAATGACAGATTTTACATTAAACTCTGCGTCTATCCTCCCATATACACCCGGGATCCAGACAGCAGTCAGGTGGATGATGGGAAGGCTGGAGGAGCTCCAGAGGTCTGGCAGGTGCGCTGGCTCAGGTAGCATTACAGACAGCTGGAGACCACAGCACAGCTCACCTCCAGAGATGCATAACCCATAATATAATCATACGCCATTCGTCACGTCTCATCTGACACACAGCAGATAGAGAAGTCAAAGAAACACGAGCCAGCACACTGATACGCACTCCCTTTATGAGTGACACTGCAGCCACCTGAAGACCTGCGCTTTACCCGTTTAAGCTACTTACAAATTTGTAGTCGACTTCTCGTGTAATACAAAACCCATGCTTAATGCTGGTCTCTAATGCAGATCTCGTAATCAAATCGAATTGATGGGCCATAATGAGCAAAACATGCCTGTAGTAGCTAGTATTTAAGATAATAAATAAGGCCTGTCAATTTATTACATTAATTTAGCATAATTGATTATATTTAACATAATAAAAATAACATCATATAATATATATATAACATAATAAAAATAATAACTAAATTTGTGAACGTAAACTTAAACTATTCAATATTTTTATTTTCCACTACAATGTAATGCCTTTAAATTATCTTCATTTGAGGACTTTAGGCAAACCGGTAAGTTTTCAAAAAGGTTAAATTTGTTAACATGAGTTGATGCATAAGATATAATGAATGAAACAAACAAATAATATTTTACAGCATTTATTGATACAGGTTGATATTAATTTCTACATATAATAATACATGCACTATTTCTATAAATAAACATTTATTATTATGAATAAACATGAATACATTATTTCATATTGTGTTTACATTTTATATTTTATAAATAATTTTATAATTTATACATTAAAATAAGGGGCAGTTTATATGAAATAAGGCAATGCAAAAATATTTACAATACAAAAACATTTGACATTTAAAGGGGTCATGCGATTTCAAGTTTTCCTTTCTCTTTGGAGTGTTACAAGCTGTTCGTGAATAGATAAGATCCCTAAAGTTGCAAAGACTAAAGTCTCAAACCCAAAGAGTTACTCTTTATAAAAGTTAAGACTTATCCACGCCCTCCTAAAACGCCTCATTTAAACATGCCCCCACATGTCTACATCACTGTGTGAGAAGATTTGCATAACACCGCCCAAATGTTCACACAAAGCAAGAAGGTGCAACTTTGATTCTCGCTGTAGTATTGTTGCCGCCGCTGCCATGTCCTGAAGGCGCTGTGTGTTTCGTTGTGAAAGCGAAACTACTTTGTTTGGTCTTCCAAAAGAGGACACAACTAGAAATCAGTGGTTAAGTTGTATTTACATCACTGTTCCAGAACAGTTCAAACCAAATATTCAGATGTGTACAGCGCATTTTACGGAGGACGAGGACTGTTTCCTAGGTCATGTACATATATTGCGCGATAAGTCGATATATTGATTATTGCGACAGGCCTAAACACAACTAGAAATCAGTGTAAGTAAGTTGTATTTACAACACTGTTCCAGAACAGTTCAAACCAAATATTCAGATGTGTGCAGCGCATTTTACAGAGGACGAGGACTATTTCCTGGGAGAGTAGCCTACAATGCCGGTGTTCTGACAAATAATGCTGACTCACAGACTGGAAGTACGTTTTCATATTTAAAGAATTTGCCACAAGATTCAAACGCGTGTTTTAGGCAGTGTAGAGTAGCGCTTATTGTTTGTCATTTCTCAGATCACAAATGCAGACATGGTTTTATGTTTACGCGGCGCGATGCAACGCGTAAAAAGACAGTATAAGTCATTATAATCAGTAATTATGTCCCCACTGGATGCTACAAATGCCTCGTTTGAGTGTAAGTCATTATAATCCGTAATTATGTCCCCACTGGATGGGTTTTAATGTTTTTGTCTCGTCGCGCCGGGACATACGGAAATACAGTATGGTAGGGGCGTAACATTTCCGTCTCACGCTTGAGGTATTCGGCCAATCACAACGCACTGGATAGCTGGCCAATCAGAGCACACCTCGCTTTTCAGACCGATGAGCTTTGTAAAAATCGACGCGTTTCAGAAAGGCGGGGCATAGAGGAGAAACAATAATGTACAGTATGTGGAAAATAATGTGTTTTTTTAACCTTAAACCACATGAACACATTTCATTACATCAAATACACAAAATAATGTTATTTTTTAGCAACATCATATGACCCCTTTAATATAAAAAAGTGAATGAGCATGAATTAGCAATTAACAATAAACTGTAACATATTTTATATTAAACTGTGTGTATCTATCCATCTATCTATCTATACATTTAATTAAAATTAACAATTAACAAATGCTGTAAAAGACATTGTTAATTTATAATGTCTAATGCATTGATTAATGCTAAAAAAAAAATCAATCTTATTGTAAAGTGTTACCAGCAAAGGTGTAATTAACTGATTAATTCATCAAAATACCATTTAATTAATTTCATTTAACATTTTTGTGAACTGATAGCCCTTGACCATTTATTTAATATTCAGAGTAGGTGAAAGGTGAGTCATATCCACAGAAATGCCACATAATTCAAGGTTTGTCTTGGCAATGTAGCGTTTAGAGGGTTGAGGGCAAAGATAAATCCATTCAGTTTTACTTACGTCTCTGGCTCCTTTGGAGGCTCTATTTGCGGTTGGTTTTGGGACTTTGTCTGGGGCTGGAGAACATTATTAACCAGATCAGTGATTCCACTAAAGGGAAACCACCTGTATGAACAAGCAGACAGCGCAACTCAAAATCCGGTCAACAAGCCTGCTTCCAGTCGACAAACGCGCCATTATCATCATGACAACTGTAGTGCTGCTACATTCATGAGAAAAACACATGTGCAGGGCATGTACAGCTGCAAAAACTACTGGGATAGAGAGAAAGACAGACAGAGAGAAAGACAGGGACAGACTAGTCTCAGCCCACTGACCATCTCATCCATATTGCACACAAAACTGGTCACTTTCTCAGTCTGGCAAGCTCAAATCTGATTGGCCGGCTTTACGGCCAGTAGTGAGAATACACAGGTTTTTATCCCACCAATGATGTACCAGGTAATTATAAACATTTTTGGGAAAATAAATAAATAACTAGACGTGTCAAAGTTGCCCAGTTTAGTTCCAATTTATTATTTTTGTTTCCCCAGACACTTCGTATGAAGTAAACTAGATATGCATGAGCAAAACTTTATATTCGGCTTTGTTTATGAGTTATATCTAAAAAATAAAAAATAAATCAATATTTATTACTTTTGGACAAACAGAAACTCTAATTACAAAGTGCACAACAATTCCACTATATTTTCCAGCATTTCTCATATAGCTGATCTTGGATAGGAAATGCTGTGCAATTTTCCCCACAGTTTTCTACTACTGTGGTAAAAAAAAACATTTCATATTAACTGCCCCTAAATGAAATGTACAAACAAAATGTGCTGTAATTGGTCACTGTACATGTCTCTTTAAGTGGGCGTTTCTTGGTTTCGAATAAAATAAAATAGATTTGCTGAAAAATCTGGCTATGTGAGACTAGAGAAAGAAGAAAAATACGAAGAGAAATACAAAGATATAGAACTGAGAGATGGAAAAACAGAAGAAGAGACACTACCGGAGAAGGAAGCAGAGAAGCCATAGTGAGTTAAATGAATTTTGCATCCATCAGCCAGGGATAAGGTCGAGTATCCACAGAAACAGAGAAAGAGATCAAACAGTGTCAATGTGCAACTCACAGAGTCGACGAACAAGCAAAATAAAGCAGGACTGATGCATCCAGCCTATATGTGGATGAAGCTGCCAAAAGCTTTTCAGATCGAGCCATGACAGACTGCGGGCAGCCAATCACTAGAGAGAGGAGGGGAAAAGAGCCGCCAATCACAGAGGAAGCCACAGCAAACGCACACGCCACTAACCAGCCAGGCAGGAATGTCAAAGCCTTGAGGTCTCTAGCTAAGATCAGGCCCACACAGAATCTGTGTATGGACAAAAGCTGCAGAATTTGAGCCACAAAGAAAGTTCTGCCCCTTTATTGTTTGTTTACTTAATGCTTTGGCGGATTTGATTATGATTTGACTTGCCAGTAAGAGTATTCTGCAGCTTTTGTGGAAAAATGTGGAAAATGGGGGAAAAGTCCACAGATTCTGCCTAGGCCTGACTCTGAGTGTTACTTACTGGACTGGCTGAGACTTTTCATCTTCTTTGACCCTAAAAATAAAAAAATAAATAAGTGAACATAAGAGCAGGATGAAAACAGAAATAAAAGACAACATAAGTGTCATTCTAATAAAAAAACAAACAAACAGTCAAATAAAGAACAACACATGTAATATACAGGGCAGTATGATGACATATGGCTTAAAAACTGACAATCATAATCGTGTTATCGTTATTATGTTAAGTGTCATTCTAATGAAAAAACAAACAAACAGTCAAATAAAGAACAACACATGTAATATACAGGGCAGTATGATGACATATGGCTTAAAAACTGACAATCATAATCATATCCGTGTTATTATGTTAGGTTTACAGACAGATTTTTTTTAAACAAAAGGTATTACCCAATTAATTCCTAGTTTGATTTGTTATGAATACAATACCAAATGCAAAATTAAATATTACATATATCTTACCTTTTGATTTGATTATATATAATCAAGTATCAAATATATATAACCAATTATATATAATTTCCAGTAAGAAATGTTATGATGTATAGCTTTACTGTGAAGTAAAATTACTCATTTTTAAGATTCAATAAGATACCAACCATTTGCCACTACATGTGAATTAAATATGCAAACAGATATGAACATGATCATTTTAAACCTATACACAAAAAGAAAACATGTAAACACAAGAAACATGTAAACCACTTAAAATATAACAAATATTTAAAATAAAAAGAAGTAAATAATAGAAAACAGGTAAACAGAAAAAGAAACAAGAAGAAAGAAGAAAGTGAAGTGACAAGTATGGTTACCCATACTCAGAATTAGTGCTCTGCATTTTAACCCATCCAAAGTGCACACACACAGCAGTGAACACACACACACCGTGAACACACACCCGGAGCAGTGGGCAGCCATTTTTGCTGCGGCGCCCGGGGAGCAGTTGGGGGTTCAGTGCCTTGCTCAAGGGCACCTCAGTCGTGGTATTGAAGGTGGGAAAGAGCTGTACATTCTCTCCCCCCACCTACAATCCCTGCCGGTACGAGACTCGAACCCGCAACATTTGGATTACGAGTCCGACTCTCTAACCATTAGGCCACGACTTCCCCTTAAAAAAAAGACAGGGGAAAAGTCTCAAAAAGACATTAACTTTCTGCATTCCACGGACACCTTGCGTGAGTCGACCACAGAAAAAAAACACCGTCCACAACACACAGTCCATCAGACTCAATGTGTTGAGCTTAAGACTCAATTAACGCATGAATACAATAAAATCTATTCCAATGAAAGAGGGTTAATGAACACCATAAATCAGAAGTCCTGAAAAAAAACTGCATATCAATCCTTCAGGACAGCATTCAAAGCAGTTTCAGATCATGTTTTGCTAAACGTGGACTCCCTTTTTTACCTGTCTGGGATCTATTTGAGACCTGTGCATTTGAAACACTTGAAGTTAAAAATTGTAAATTGCAAAATGGTAAAACAGTGTGGCACTGCCCCCTAATGGTTAAATATTAAGGAACAGATGTCAACTTCTGCATCTGGATCACAGGAAAAAGTGCAGCAGTTTCAAACTTGGGAGAAAAAAAAATAATACATTATATATATAGATATATATATATAGAGAGAGAGAGAGAGAGAGACAGAGAGAGAGAGAGAGAGAGAGAGAGCTTTTGTCCATTCGTTTTGTATTTAGTTTGACTGTGTGGCGAGTCAGCTTCCTCCGGTTTCAGTCACATATTAGCATGGTGTTTTCGTGTTAAATTGCAGAAAAACTGCACTAGTTGAGACTTGACTTTGTTTCAACCAAATTATCCCTCTTTCTTAGCTGTTCTCAGACTGTTAATTTAACCTCAAATGACGGTCCTCGCTCCTCCTCATCCCTCTCTGTTCTCTCTGTGGTGCTCTTGAGTGGAGGTGGAGACAGAGGCCTCATTGATGTGACAGCTATAGAATGAGAGCTGACTCATCACTTTAAATAACACACCCCACATCTCACCATCAGACTCTCAGCGCGCTCCTCTTAAGGGACTATTCCTGCTTATTTTCAACTTAACATCCACCAACTCCATCTGTGGCCATACATTTGAATCAGTTTTGAAGAAACAAAACTGGATCAGTAATGTACTTACAACGGAGGCCTAGTATAAAATCCTTGTAGAGGGTTAAAAAAGCAGAAATGCACCTTGTCTAAAAGTTCTGCTCCAGTTTTTGTTACCATATGATATTTACGTATATACATTCTTACCTACAAGATTGTGTATTAGAGGTGTAAAACATCCTTAAAGATCATCCTTTTGTGGTGGGACTAAGTGGATGACTTCCGGTTTGTACATTCCTGAATATATCATCATACATTATATATAAGTGGAGTCTGCTCGATGCAAACAGTGGCTATGTTCAAACTAGCATTTTACCATCACAGTAGTCTGTGAATCTGTTGAACAGTATGCACATTTTCTTGAATGCATGCAATATATGAATTATGCATGAATTATTTTTGGAATGGATACTGATGAACAAAGAAGATGCTTGCTGCCAACATATAGTACAGTTATGACATATACCAGCACCAGCAGAGGCTAACAGGGCCATGCTAAACAGCTAAACCCCAACCCCTTTGGCTATTTCTAGCAGAAACTGATAACTTCACTTACAACCCCTTTTAATAGTAGTGTTTTATTCTCACTTCCTCAAAGCATTATAAACAATATGATATGTAAACAGGACTCTTTATAATTTATATAAGGTCACTTAGAAATGAACATACTCTGCGGTACTGATAGTTGCAATGTTATTAGGACAGCGTGGCATTGTGTGAGGTTGTGTTAATCTTTACGCAGTGGAAACACTGGATTATAAATTTGTAAACACATGTTGCGACCATTACCAGAACATGTTGCATATGAAAAACAGTACTTCAGTACTCGTAGCATTAAAATGACTAACTGGAAATAAATATAAATTAAAATTTAACTAAAATTAAACCTAAACAGTATTAAAAAAAAAAAAAAGTGCCTAACAAAATAGGACTCAAAATATAAAAATTAAACCTAATCCAAAATATTAAAATAGCGTATATTGTAAATAATACTAAAATAACACTGACCCGCAGCCCTTGAACAAGTGCTGTTGCTCATTTCATAAAGCGGCCAATAGCTACGGATTTTACATAAATTAAAACCACAACAGCAAAAACGTGTTTAATTAAAAGGGTCAGACAGCCATGTCAAGAAATAAACCGACTACAGAGGAAAAAAAAAAAGCATAATATGACCCGTTTTTCAGCTAGCACTAAAGTGCTGCTCTGTCTGAAGTGTGTGTGAGTGTGAGTGTGAGTGTGTGTGTGTGTGTGCAAGCCCTGTCCAGATTTAAAAAGTAACGCAAAAGTAACAATGCTTTACTTTCCATAAAAAGTAACTAAGTAACGTAATTAGTTACTTTTTTTATGGAGTAATGCAATATTGTAATGCATTACTTTTAAAAGTAACTTTCCCCAACACTGCATATGCATATACATACACATACACATACACATATACATACACATACACATATAAAATGCAAGATATAGTTTCAGGGCCAGTACGTATAAGACTGGCATGAGGAAAAAGGTTTATTTTTCACCCTGGGTACATAGACATGAAATTTACGCTATCGTTTAAAGGTTTGAGGTCAGTAAGATTTTTTTTTTTAAAGAAATTAATACTTCTATTCAGCAAAGACAAATTAAATTAATAGTAAAAAGACAGTAAAAACTTTGGCGTTGTTACAAAAGATTTATATTTTATACAAAGTTCTTTTGAACTTTATAATCATAAAAAAAATCCTGAAAAAGCTTCCAGAAAAACTAAGCAGCAGCACAACTGTTTTCAACATTGATCATTTCAAATCAGCAAATCAGCAGATTAGAATGATTTCTGAAGGATCATGTGACACTGAAGACTGGAGCAATGATGCTGTAAATTCAATTCCATTTTAAAATATAATAAATTGGAAATAGTTATTTTAAATTGTAATACTATTTACAGTATTACGGTTTTACTGCATTTTTGATCAAATAAATGTAGCCTTGTTAAGAATAAGAGACTTAAATATTTTTTAAAAATCCACCAACCCCAAGCTTCTGAACAGTAGTGTATGTCTGTGCAAATAATAGTTGAAAACACTCAGGAATATTTATTTAAAGTTTAAAACATGGTCTAAGCATAAGATTTAAGATGGCAGAATTGTGTGAATGAGTGTGTGACAGGTGGAGGGACAGTATGAGACCAGTTCATTTTTATGAATGTGGAAATCTGCTTGTGCGTGTGTGGCAACAGGTGGCAGAATCACTGTAGGAGCAGAAACGGTGTAATCTCTTGCCAGAAAAAGCCTGGTCAACATGACCTCCGCTGAACCATCTGAGAGACCACAGAGTGCCACTGAATAAACACACACACTTGATTAAACCAAGTTGCATTAAGAGCCAGAGTATGTGTGTGAGTGTGAGAACAGGCTCACTTCCAGAACCTAGCGAGTCATCTTGCTGCCTACTGCTAATAAGGTATAGCATTCCTCATAAGTGAATGATTTTGCATGTTTTACAAGGAAAGAACTCCATTAGCCACACAACTAGAGCTGATTTTAAAAGAGTTTGGTCTTAGTAAGTTGCTATTGAGTTAAATAGTCAGTTTCCAATCAGAGTGAACTATTCGATGTGTCAGCATTTAATAATGTATTTAATGAAATCCAATGCTTGCTTGCTTAATTATTTTTGCAGTTCCAAAATCATTTGTGCTGATTCCAAAATCACTTTCTCACAAAATATGATGTGCATTTCATAGCATTTTTGGTTTCAACAACCCTTTGTATTATTCTTTAATCACCAGAAAAACTGACACAAAGACATGAATCCTGTTTGTCAAGTTAATTTGAGTCAACTATATGTTAAATTCTCATCTGATTTTCACATGTATGAATGATTCTTAAAACATTATTTTATGCATAATCCCGATTTCAAGGTTTTAATTATGGCCAGTGACAGAAGAAAATGAAAACATTATGTTTTCTGCTACATCTGAGAGCGTTTTACCACATTCAAATAGTGACAGAAAGTTACAGAATTTGTGAAAAAAAAAAAAACGTATGAACTTTGCTATTTTAAGTATCTGAACGTTTTCTCTACTCCTTTTCAGATAAGTTTGAAAACTAAGTAAATACTTTTCGTTGTCATTAAAACTTTTGATATTTGACTGCTCTTGCTATTTTGTATGCATGAAAGCTGATACATATATATAAAAATTGAAAGAAAAAAAAAGATTTTATTGTTATTTTTGGACTGGGTATCATATTAGGTAATATCAGACCAACTTCTTTTTTTTTTTAAGATGCAAGGCTGTTTTATATTTATAATTAACATTTCTACCACCATCTTTTATTTTCACCGCGCTTATCGCATTATGCATTATGGTTTTACCTTCTTTGCAATTGGCCTTAAAAAATGATCAAAAGGCGGCAATATAATTAAGTTGTCTACCTTTTGGAACCTCAAAATGCTCCCTACCTAGGGTTTTGGAACACAGCCTCAATGTGGCATAACTGCATGCTAGAATGAAGGCTGTTCTTGAGCCAAAAGCAAACTAAATTTACAAGTCACCCTTACACAGCGATGCCTGAAATAGCAGCTGAGTTCAAGGCGGCCCATCATAGAGGCAGACACCTGTTCATTAGGACCATTCAGCAGGATGGCAGGGGAAGTGCCTCCCTTGAACACATTTCCCTTTAAAAGAGGATTAGCGCTGGGGGAGCTCTCGACTCCAGCTGTCATCGGTTCCGCCGTGGCATCTGGATCAAAAAGCAATCTCATTTGAACTTGGATCACCGTGATTGGTCGCGGCAGACCCCGGTTAACCTTTGAGTGACAGCTTTAAATCCCTCCTCACATTTAGCGCCACCCCATACATCCAGCTTTCAGAAACGCACGTTCACTTTGCTGATCCGTAAGCAGATGCTACGACATGAACCTAAACACAAACAATCAAGATAATGAGCATGTAAATGCCAAATGAAAATGGAGAATGGGGCAACAAATAAAACAATTGTGGGTCAGTGATAATTTGCATTGCTAAGCCTTTTTTTTATTATTTGTCCAGCCTGTTTATTACTAGAATCACTACTTTAATTTAAACAGACTCCAAACCCTAAGCATAAAAAGTTCAGTGAGCAACTTGTAACACACCATTTGTACAGGTATAAATGAAACCTCAAATCATCGGATTGACCTGAAAAAAAAAACATTTTAAACAAGCTTTTCTAAGCTAGCTTGCTGGTTTTGGGCACTTTTTAGCTGAGAAACTGGCTAGTCGCTCAGCTAAACGCCAGCTTGGCCAGTCTGGGAGACCATTTAAACCAGCAAAGACCAGTAAACCAGCAGTTTCAAGCAGGTTTTTCAGCAGGATATGGATGATAACACAGAAGGGCAAACATATACTTTATGCAAGTACACAAACGCAACCATGAGTGCTTAGCAAATATATTATGTACTTGCATTAAGTATGTTTCTAAGCCTTAAATGTCATTGCATTAGATGTCAAAAAACAACAAACCAGGCAGTGTTTACTTTAAAGAAAGACAGCTCAAGCACACTTTTCAAGCAAATCTTTTCACAAAGAAAATTGTACATATACACTACCATTCAAAGGTTTAGGGTCAGTAAGATTTTGTAATACATTTTTTCGACAAGAAGTCTCTCTGCCTGCCAAGGCTGCATTTGTTTTATCAAAAATACAGTAAAAACAATAATATTGTGAAATACATTTTATATATATTTGACTATCTTTTAAAATGTAATTTATTCAGCATCATTACTGCAGTCTTCAGTGTCACATGATCCTTCAGAAATCATTCTGCTGATTTGATGCTCAAGAATCATTTATTATTATCAATGTTGAAAATAATTGCTGCTATTTTTTTTCTTTTTTTTTTGTGGAAAGTTAACTGTGATCAGTATTCTTTGATGTACAGAAAGTTCAAAAGAACAGCATTTATTTGAAACAACATATCTTTACCTTGTACACAATATGGAACGTAAGGTGTGATAAACTATGTGATTACTCCACTAAAACACCTGTGAAAGAGAACTGACTTCATACAACCACTAAAAATCATCTGGAGACCAACAAAAATTAGTAATTTAGAAAAATATAATTAATTTATAAGTATGTTTTATTTGTATGCCACTTGGTTTGATATTTTATTAATTTTATATTTTATATTTTTAAGCATGGCTTAAGTGTTCAAACCCTTTTGGGGTCAACTTATGTCTACATAAAACCACAAACATGCATACAAACTAAAGAAAATGCAAGAACAATCCTTTCAGCTCTAGTGGGTCTCTCTCTCTCACTCACACACACACGGTTGTGCTGTTGTCATGCCTGTGGGTGGGGAGAGGGTGCGGGAACATCTCTTAAGAGTAAGTTACAATAATAGCCTACATGACTAACAATAGAGCGGTAATAGATACCCCCAGCATTGTTGGAGAGTGCAATTTCCTGTCCCTGTCCAGAACAAGCCACCAGTAAGTTAAACGCTGTCAGTGTGCTTGACATGTGTTAATGAGGCCCCACGCACACACACCGTAACAGCTGTGCCAAAAAGTCTTTAGTGTGGTTACCAAATCCGATCGGACTGGCTCAGACATAGGACACCTATCATTTCCCAAGAAATTATATCCAAAGTAGCCTTCATCCTACATAAGCAGTCGACCGTCACAGCAAAAACAGAGTCATGCAGCACACTTGGACTCGGGCAGCAACAAATACACTCCATTAAAGGAACAGATCACCCAGAAATGCAATTTGTCATCATTTACTCACCCTCAAGTCATTCCAAACTGACTTTCTTTTTTGCTGTTGGAACATAAAATTAAGATATTTTGAAGAATGTTGGTGACCAAACAGTTTTGGGTCCCACTGACTTCCATAGTATTTTTGCCCATACTATGAAAGTCAATGAGAGACATTTTAGTACCAACAGTCACTGTTCACAGGTTACCAGGCTGCTACAATAAACATCTGCGGAAGAACTAGTAACTAGACAAGTCTGTGAGGCTCATGGCATTATGAAAGATATTGTAAAGTGCCTCACCAAGGCTGAATTTATTTGATCAACAAAGTAAAAACCGTAATATTATTACAATTTAAAATAACTGTTTTTATTTGAATTTAAAATGCATTTATTCCTGTGATACAAAGCTGATTTTTAGCACCATTACTCGTGTCTTCAGTCACATGATCAAGAACCATTTCTTGTTATTATCAATGTTGAAAACAGTTCTGCTTAATATTGTGCTGCTTAATATTTTTGTAGAATATATAAAATATTTTTAAAGTGCTGCTGAATATTTATAGAAACTCTTCTTTGATAAATAGAAAGGTGAATAGAAAAAAAAAATGTACTGACCCCAAAGTTTTGAAAGGCAGTGTATATATACTAACATTTTCGGTCTACAGAATCATTTCTTACTAGTTATGGACAAACAAATTCTGATTGCACATTACTGCAAATATCTTGTGTTTCTTTACAATGCAATTTCCAGAAGTCAGGATCCAACATTTTTACCAGTCAGTTAAAAAAAACATACATTACCAGATGACAAGTGAAAAACCACTGAATTTGCCATAAAAAATAAAAATAAAAAAAGTTTTATTTAAGGCAATTTGTAGCAAGTAAACTATATATACACACGAGCAGAATTGTATATTGCACTTAATTTTTCATCAGACACATAAATATAAATTCAGATCACATATTTCTGCTAATTTTTTCTGCAGCCATTAGCAGAGACTGCAATGCCACATTTTACACATTGGTCAACGAGAGTAATGTCATCTATTTTATATAAACATGTTCCTAAACAGCATGACGCAAAATTAACATGTCAGACAGACTGGCTACATGAAACTGAGCCCAGCACAGCGTGGCAGAGCACTGCACACTGAATAAACTCATATAGATCAGTGGAGCTTTGCTGATTACATTGGAGATTTTCACTATAGGCTGTGGGTTGCACCAGAACAATAGTGTCTCTTTGAATCACAATTCTTTCTATACTCCCATCAATCAAGCAGATGAGATCCACTCAAAAAGAAGAATAACTGGAGCAAAACATGCTAACCACAGGAATGAGCCAACAGACTAGAAACCATGGGAACAATGCACCGGCACAACTTTAAAATGGACAGACCGGTATAATCCAGCCTGTACGAGCACATCACAACGTGAAGAAAGTGTTCCCTCGCCACTTGACATCTCAAATGATCCCATAGGCATCAACACACTACGATTCCCCAGTGAGACCGCACTACTGATCTGGTTAACCCTACAGTCTCAGAGGTTTGTAGTGACTCCGATAAAAGAAACTATTAAGATTAAAATCAAGAAACACTAAAAAAATGCACCAGGTGGTTAAATCTTTACTTGATCCCATTAAAATACACTACTGTTCAAGTTTCAGGTCAGAAAGATTTTTTAATGATTTTGAAAGAAGTCTCTTAAGCTCCTCAAGGCTGCATTTATTTGATCAAAAATATAGTAAAAAGAGTAATATTGCAAAGTATTATTACAATTTAAAATAACTAATTTCTATTTTTATATATTATAATGTGTAATTTATTCTTGTGATGCAAAGCTGAATTTTCAGCATCATTACTCCAGTCTTCAGTGTCACATGATCCTTCAGAAATCATTCTAATATATGGATTTGATGCTCAAGAAACATTTATTATTATTATTATTATTATCAATGTAAAAAACTGCTGCGTTGCTTAATATTTTTGTGGAATGATGAATACAAAGTTTAAAAGAATAGCATTTATTTGAAACAGACATTTTTTGTAACATTAATTGCCTTTACTGTCCATTTTTGATCAATCTAATGTGTCCTCGCTGAATAAAGTAAGAATTTCTTTAAAAAAAAAAAATCTTACTGACATCAAAATGTACAGTATGTTTTGTACAATATGTTTTTTTTATATATATATTTAAAAAGACTTTAGGTTACGGTCAATTTTAAAGTTCGGTTAAAGAATAGTTCATCCAAAAAACAATCTCCCTGTTTTTTCACTGACAAAGTTGTATGATCTACTTTTATGATGCTTTTTTGAGGTCACAGAGCTGATCAGTAACATCATCCCTCTCCTTTTGTGTTAAAAGGAAGAGAAAGACTCCTGTGGTTTTGGAGCAACATGAGGATGAGTAAATGACAACAGAAATTTTGAGTGAACTAATCCATGCAAAACACATGCAATAAAGTAATTAAAAAACTTCCCAGATGGAGCAGAGAGATTAGAATGAGAAAATGGGCCAGACACAACTAACCCGCTGCTTCACCAAAAAAAACAAAAAAGTTGTTTACTATTAAGCTTCTGAACACTGGCAGACTTCATTGTTTATCTTTTACTCATCTGTGCAAACATTTAAACAGACTCAAATACTGAATTAGAGTGTGCTAGTTAGTGCATACACAAATTAACCATTTTTTAAATGACAGATACTAAACTTCAACAGCATGACCTCTATATGAAAGCTTGTATGTGGTTCACACCACTGATATTCCATGCTTCCATTTATTTTTACTACAGACAAGCAGATTTTCAACCTATTATTGTATAGAGATGATAATCCACTGCATGGGCAGCGCAGGAACATGTAGTAAGAGAACGAGAAAACAAAAGGCATGTCAAATCTGAGTGCAGCGCAGAGCTGGAGATATGTATATGATTATGTATATGATCTGATTAGATATTGACGAGGGGTTTCCTAACCAAACACTACAAACAGCATCCATTACATAATGTTTTTCTGCTGCTGAGGTCCTCATCAGCCGATGGGATATGCATCAGATAAAGGTATAGTTTATTATGTAATATGGAGTTGGAAATGGAGATAAACACTGTTTATGAACAGTTACACTATCATTCAAAAAATATTTTTTATATATTTTATTCAGCAAAGTTGCATTTTTTAATTTTAAATAAATGCAAACTTTCTGTTCTTCAAAGAATCCTGAAAAAAAGGTATCACTGTTTCCACAAAAATATGAAACAGCATGACAGCATTGAAATGTTTCTTGAGCAGCATTTGATGCTCAAGAAACATTTATTATTATTATTATTATTATCAATGTAAAAAACTGCTGCGTTGCTTAATATTTTTGTGGAATGATGAATACAAAGTTTAAAAGAATAGCATTTATTTGAAACAGACATTTTTTGTAACATTAATTGCCTTTACTGTCCATTTTTGATCAATCTAATGTGTCCTCGCTGAATAAAGTAAGAATTTCTTTAAAAAAAAAAATCTTACTGACATCAAAATGTACAGTATGTTTTGTACAATATGTTTTTTTATATATATATTTAAAAAGACTTTAGGTTACGGTCAATTTTAAAGTTCGGTTAAAGAATAGTTCATCCAAAAAACAATCTCCCTGTTTTTTCACTGACAAAGTTGTATGATCTACTTTTATGATGCTTTTTTGAGGTCACAGAGCTGATCAGTAACATCATCCCTCTCCTTTTGTGTTAAAAGGAAGAGAAAGACTCCTGTGGTTTTGGAGCAACATGAGGATGAGTAAATGACAACAGAAATTTTGAGTGAACTAATCCATGCAAAACACATGCAATAAAGTAATTAAAAAACTTCCCAGATGGAGCAGAGAGATTAGAATGAGAAAATGGGCCAGACACAACTAACCCGCTGCTTCACCAAAAAAAACAAAAAAGTTGTTTACTATTAAGCTTCTGAACACTGGCAGACTTCATTGTTTATCTTTTACTCATCTGTGCAAACATTTAAACAGACTCAAATACTGAATTAGAGTGTGCTAGTTAGTGCATACACAAATTAACCATTTTTTAAATGACAGATACTAAACTTCAACAGCATGACCTCTATATGAAAGCTTGTATGTGGTTCACACCACTGATATTCCATGCTTCCATTTATTTTTACTACAGACAAGCAGATTTTCAACCTATTATTGTATAGAGATGATAATCCACTGCATGGGCAGCGCAGGAACATGTAGTAAGAGAACGAGAAAACAAAAGGCATGTCAAATCTGAGTGCAGCGCAGAGCTGGAGATATGTATATGATTATGTATATGATCTGATTAGATATTGACGAGGGGTTTCCTAACCAAACACTACAAACAGCATCCATTACATAATGTTTTTCTGCTGCTGAGGTCCTCATCAGCCGATGGGATATGCATCAGATAAAGGTATAGTTTATTATGTAATATGGAGTTGGAAATGGAGATAAACACTGTTTATGAACAGTTACACTATCATTCAAAAAATATTTTTTATATATTTTATTCAGCAAAGTTGCATTTTTTAATTTTAAATAAATGCAAACTTTCTGTTCTTCAAAGAATCCTGAAAAAAAGGTATCACTGTTTCCACAAAAATATGAAACAGCATGACAGCATTGAAATGTTTCTTGAGCAGCAAATCAGCATATTACAATGATTTCTGAAGGATCATGTGACACTGAACACTAGAATAATGATGCTGAAAATCTGCTTTGCATTACAGGAATAAATTACATATTAAATGATAATAAAAATGGACTAGAACAGTTATTTTAAAATCATAAAAAAAAATTCAGAATATTGCTGTTTTTACAGTATTTTTTATCAAACAAATGCATTTTAAAAAAAAAATCATACCAACCCCAAACTTTTGAACGGTAGTGTAGTTCAGTGTTTTCTAACTCTGGCCACTTACTTTGTGCGGTTACAAATCCCACAATCCCCTGCGCAAAAATGCAACTCAGTTACAACTGAAAACACTTGCTCACTCCATGCTAGTGAACACTTAATAGCATCATAACAACCCTCTACAATGCGAGCAAATCACTCGCATATGCGACTGAATGTTCATGCAAGGCGATTAAATAATGTCTGTCACTAGCCATTGGCTAATAAATAGTTTAATTTCAGTCGCCAGTGTTTGTTACAGTAAGTTTAGCACAGATATTTTTTCACTCACCTTCACTCATCTTGAACACTCTGACGGAGCGCTTGAGAGTTTCGCTCTCCGTCTTTAAAGCTCACTATTCCAATTCATCTCAATGGATGCGCAGCATATTTGACGCACCGTAAACTCTAGTGTTTAGGTGCCCTGACTCGCCATTGCTTAGCTGAGAGCACTGAGAGAGAGCAAGAGAGTCTTACATACCACACAGAACTGACGCACTACATGTAAATGATATTTTTTGTTGTATTTTCCAGTCAAAATAATGGAGCTCATCTGGAATTATTCAGCCCTTAAAAACATACAGAAGCCACTGCCGGTTTCTTCGGTAGTGGGTGGAACTAATGCTCATGCAGCAAATTCATTGGCTAGCGCTCACCTATTATGGTCACTGTTTTGATTTCAGCAAATCATATCGAGCAAACGCAGACAATGTGATTAATATCATTAACAGCTCATCAGACCTTTTATATTGTTTTTAGTAGTATTATTACCATCATCTTGTCAGTGTTATTGTTAGTTTTTTTTTTAGATACACTGAATGATTAACAATGCACTAAGTTCTGTTAAAATGACAATATGACTCAATTTTCAGACATTTTCATGGGTAGTTCTAATTTATATATATATAATTTACTAGCCAGTGGCGATTCTGTTGCCAAGGCATCCGTAGAGAGTTGCATAAGGACCAAACTCGAAACCTGACTCTAAAAAGGCAAACCATGATGTTTAAAGTATCAACCAAGTGTGTTTGGCATCTGCTCATTAAACAGTCATTCCATGGCATCATGGGAGGTGAATGTTGCCCAGTGCAACGATCTGACTGTCAGTTTTTCTACTACCCCACCAGACCAAAGAGAGCGACTTCAGTCCACAGCTATTTATAGTCGCCATGAATAACGTGAGGCTCTTCAGGATTTGCATGCAATCAGCTTCAGATGAACCGGTGTCACGTCACACTCTCACATTTCTGCACTCGCTTTGACTGGCCAGCACACACAAGACCCACATCACTCCACTGCCTCACTATCCTTCTCTTGACATATACTGTAACGATGCAGGAAAGAAAAACACTTAGTCAACATAAAGTCATTTTACTTTGGAAATCTGATTTATTTCCAGTTGAAGCTATTTTTTCTACCAGACACTGACTGCATCATGAAAAGTGGGCGTTACATACTGAGGAAAATGTGACATCCATTGAAAATTAAAGTTATTTCAGAGATGGAGCATGTTATTAAATTTTGCCAAAAGATTATGAAGATTATTTAGAATAATGTCCACCGATGAACTGATCACAACAGCACTAACACGCATGAAGAAATAAATAAGTGTCAATTATTTATGCTGGGATCTCCTTAAATCTATAAAAATTGAATCAAATATGTGGACTAAAAACTACCAACAATTTTAGTTCAGGACAACAATACAAAAAACACTGCCAACAAAAATAAAATGGAAAAAATGTTATGTTTAAAGCAGGGATGTCCAAACTCGGTCCTGGAGGGCCGGTGTCCTGCAGGGTTTAGCTCCAACTTGCCTCAACACACCTGAATGGAAGTTTCTAGTATGCCTATAAGAGCTTGATTAGCTGGTTCAGGTGTGTTTGATTAGGGTTGGAGCTAAACTCTGCAGGACACTGGCCCTCCAAGACCGAGTTTGGACACCCCTGGTTTAAAGGAACAATTAAAAAAAAAATTCACTCATCCAAACTCACTGATTATTTTTTTATTTCACAATGGAACCAAAAAAAAAAACAAAAAAAAAAACTGTTGTGAGATGTAAACTTAGAATTATTTGGGAAAAAGTCTGAATTACGAAATGTAAACAGAAAGGTAAACTTAGAATTGTGAAAAAAAAAAAGTCAGAATTCTGAAATGTAAACTCGCAATTGCTAGATTCCATAGTTATCACTATGGGTTTTATCTAAACACATAAATGTAAACCAAACTGAGAAACATCAAGGCATACTGCATTTGTGGCAGAACATTTCTAAATGCTGCAAACTGATCAGTGCGTGCTGGGTCAGTCTTATGCAATAGCGGGCTGCAGTGTTGGGTGTCTCAGAGCTGTGACGTACTGCTCGGTGTACTACACTCACGCTGGGCGCTTCCGCTGCACAGGAAACTGGCTGAGTTCTGATTTACTCATACACTGCGTATCACAGCATGTTAGTTTGAGGTCAGTTATTCCGTTTTAGTCAACAAATTTATCTTGGATCTAGAGCATACATAAGTATATAGCGGACATCTACATTATGTTCAGAATGAATTTCTTACAAACTGCACAACATACATAGAACACTATATATCTTTTTTTATTAATAATAATTCATATATAAAAAAAAATAATTAGTATTGAAGGAAAGAGTAACATTTTAATCAGTGCTATATTGTCACATACCTCAGTAATTCTGCTTAATAATGTTTTTTGACTTTTGGCCAATTATAAAATTACAATTAGTTATATTACTTCTGGTTCATTCACCTCATGAAACTGGAAAGTCAGGTCAGGAGCATTGCATTGTGGGTATTTCAATAGATCATTTCAGTAGCACACTATTACCATTTTTGTCATATACTGTAAAGATAAAAAAAAAAATTCACTCATCCAAACTCACTGATTATTTTTTTATTTCACAATGGAACCAAAAAAAAAAACAAAAAAAAAAACTGTTGTGAGATGTAAACTTAGAATTATTTGGGAAAAAGTCTGAATTACGAAATGTAAACAGAAAGGTAAACTTAGAATTGTGAAAAAAAAAAAGTCAGAATTCTGAAATGTAAACTCGCAATTGCTAGATTCCATAGTTATCACTATGGGTTTTATCTAAACACATAAATGTAAACCAAACTGAGAAACATCAAGGCATACTGCATTTGTGGCAGAACATTTCTAAATGCTGCAAACTGATCAGTGCGTGCTGGGTCAGTCTTATGCAATAGCGGGCTGCAGTGTTGGGTGTCTCAGAGCTGTGACGTACTGCTCGGTGTACTACACTCACGCTGGGCGCTTCCGCTGCACAGGAAACTGGCTGAGTTCTGATTTACTCATACACTGCGTATCACAGCATGTTAGTTTGAGGTCAGTTATTCCGTTTTAGTCAACAAATTTATCTTGGATCTAGAGCATACATAAGTATATAGCGGACATCTACATTATGTTCAGAATGAATTTCTTACAAACTGCACAACATACATAGAACACTATATATCTTTTTTTATTAATAATAATTCATATATAAAAAAAAAAAATTAGTATTGAAGGAAACAGTAACATTTTAATCAGTGCTATATTGTCACATACCTCAGTAATTCTGCTTAATAATGTTTTTTGACTTTTGGCCAATTATAAAATTACAGGTTATATTACTTCTGGTTCATTCACCTCATGAAACTGGAAAGTCAGGTCAGGAGCATTGCATTGTGGGTATTTCAATAGATCATTTCAGTAGCACACTATTACCATTTTTGTCATATACTGTAAAGATAAATTATTATTTATACTATCATTATTATTTAGAATTAAATGTAATTTTTTAAAATCAATTTAAATTCTTATTTTAGTTTTAGTCATTTTATTATGTGATTTTTTTATATATTTCTATTTAGCTTTATTTTTATTTCAGTTTTAGTTGTAGTAATTTTAGCAATTCAGCAAAACCGTTTTATTTCGGTTTGTCGCCAAGGCAAAATTTCTAATCTTCATGTACATTTTTTTAGCTTTTAGATTTTATTTTATTTCACCTTCAAGTGACTGATAGTGTCTATACATCAGCAGTAACAGAAGACAATTCAAAAACTGAATTCAATAGAGTTACATGTTGAGAAGCTAATGACGCTACTAATAAAGGTACAACAACACAGCTTTCACCTTGTCTGCCATTTTGGATGGATATTTTCACTGAGCTCATCATAGGCAGCTCACCAGATTCTGAAACAAAACATCAAATGAATGAAAAATAGTAAAAATCACATTATGCATTAAAAGTGTGGACAACAGGAGAGGAGGGGCGGTTACAACAGAAAAGAACACGAGATAAACAGAGAAAAGAAATGAGAGAATAGGTAATGCTAGGTGACAGAACATGAACGAGTCATGAATAGGAAGGCGAGTCGAAAGGAGAGGAGGTCAGAGGTAATGCGGACAAACAGAGAAGTCCTGCTCAGCCGTCATATGGCTCACTCCACATGCAAAGGCTTATTAAACTTAATCATACTGCGTTCTAAGACATGCAATCCCAAAATGCATTGCAATAAGCTCAGTGGAAAAAAAATCCATAATGGTGGACCAGACAAGAAAAATGTTCATTTTAAATCCACATATAATTCATTCCATACTGAAAAGCATTGAACATTTGTATGTAATAAATGATTTTATCCTTAAACTAATTAAAGTATTTCTTTATGTGAGCAGCATGATTTGTATGATGGATTACTGCAGGGGTTACCAAACCCACTTTTTTGAAACCCCAAAATAAAAATGGAAGTAAAATATAAGATGTAAGATATTTACATGAAGTTCCCCCTGAGATTTTAAGTTAACATTTTAATAAATTAACAACACATTTGCATCTTCACGGTTCTCTGATGACAGGTAATGGTCACATGATATGCAAGTAAACATAAAATATTTGATCTTTTTTAGTACGTGTCATTTTTTATGAAATTATTATTATTCATTCTTAATTCTTAAAGGTTATAACATTTCAAATTCTCAAGCTTTTATTTTGTCAGAATACTGTCATAGTTTCACTCTGAAACATGAATACTTATTTAAACAAGTAGTCTTTCATCTTATAATAGCACTAAGTTATATCACAATAGTTGTTTTATTTCAATTAACCGTGCAGCCCTACTTATATATTTAAATTTTGCATTTGGTTTTATTAATTATTAGCTTTTCATCAACTTACTAACCCCCTGCAGTTCCTTCCCGAACCCCCATTTGGGAAACCCTGCACTACTACATATGTAGACCGTTCCAAATCAGTCACATCTGAGGTTACACTTTAGAATGTTGTCTTAGAAGGCAGCAACCTACTGTAGGCAGATCACTAGGTTTTGGAACAGAGCTAACAGACACAAACTCCACCTCTGGTTAACCAACATCCGGTGCTTTTACAAACCAGTCCAATACAGAATTAAAATTTCCTGATAATTTACTCACCCCCATGTCATTCAAGATGTTTGTGTCTTTCTTTCTTCGGTCGAAAAGAAACTAAGGTTTTTGAGGAAAACATTCCAGGATTTTTCTCCATATAGTGGACTTCAATGGGGATCAACGGGTTGAAGGTCCAAATTGCAGTTTCAATGCAGCTTCAAAGGGCTCTACACGATCCCAGCAGAGGAATAGGGGTCTTATCTAGCAAAACGATCGGTCATTTTCTTCAAAAAACTAAAAATTTAAATACTTTAACCACAAATGCTTGTCTTGCACTAGCTCGACTTCACGCATTATGTAGTTACGTTGGAAAGGTCACGCGTGACGTAGGCAGAAGTATCGACCCAGTGTTTACAAAGCGAACGTGCAAAGAAAGTCAAATGCTCTTTAGAAAAAAACAACGATGTAGGATGATTTTGAAGTTGGAGGAGAAAATTAGATTGAGTTTTTACCCTACCCTACCCTTTTGAATCGGAGTACACAGATGAAGAATTAACCGCATGTGACCTTTCCAACGTGATTAAGTCATGCGTGAAGTTGTAGACGCACATCACAGAGCTAATGCAAGATGAGCATTTGTGGTTAAAAAGTATATACTGTACATTTTTAATTTTTTTAGAAAATGACCGATCGTTTCGCTAGATAAGACCCCTATTCCTCAGCTGGGATCGTGTAGAACCCTTTGAAGCTGCAATTTGGACCTTCAACCCATTGATCCCCATTGAAGTCCACTATATAGAGAAAAATCCTGGAAAATTTTCCTCAAAAACCTTAATTTCTTTTTGACTGAAGAAAGAAAGACAAACATTTTGGATGACATGGGGGTGAGTAAATTATCAGGAAATTTTAATTCAGGAGTGAACTAAATTCTTTAACATCCCGTATGCCAGCTAGCGTGCTGATGGAAGACGCTAATGAGCAGCACCGAGACAGTTGGTGTGTTTTCTGCGGCGTGGATTGAGCTTCTCTGCGGTCTCGCCCCATGGGGGCAACCACGATGTGTGTGGGGGGGATGGGGATCTCACTCAGATGCCATGTGTGTGTACGAGTGAGTCTACTATTCAGGCCACAATGTTCCTCACCTCCTCAGTGTCGGCATCTACAGACAGATTTGAGGAGGGATTCCTGTGATTACTGGTGGAATAGATTTCAGCGTATGAGCAAATAACAGTCTCAGTCTCTGACAGCACACCCACAGTCCCATCACTGACAGGCTGACGCATAAAACGAACAAACACTAGCAGCAAATTGGCGGGTTCCAATCGGGTTGACTTCCGGGAGTCGGAGGTCCAGGGTTTGCCTGGAAACTGATGCATTTTTATGTAATGTTAACGCAATGAACAATTTTGAGGAGAAAATATTTGTTAGATTTGCCAAAGTTTGGCATCAAATCTTTAAAAGATTCTCAGGTATTTGTTTAGTTACTTAGGAGCAAATAAGCTAGATTTCCATGAGTAGAAGGGTATTCTGTACATAACTATCAACTGTGGTTGATACCTATTCATGTTAAGCCGGGCTCAAACTACAGGAGTTTTAGGGCCGATTTATCTCTGATTTTCCCTTCCCGAAAATCGGAGAAAAAATCTTGTTGGGGACCTTGGTCGGTTCCGATGTTCGGCGCGGATTATCTGGTAATATGATGCGTTTAAAGATCGAATCTTGCACCTCCCAATCTGCTCTCATGTTTGATATTTAGGATTTTAAATCAGGATGATCACGGTTATGATTACCATCAGCACTTCACATTAGGATAGTAGAGATGGAGGAAACTGCTTGTGGAAGTTTTGTAATAACACGACTGTCTGAGTGACTGTATAATGTGTCAAAAACGTACCACATCCGTAAGGACAAAGAGAAGCGTTGGGGTGAAATCGCCTTAGTTTTGAACATACTGGGTGAGTGTAGAAAGCTGCTAACATGCTAGCTAACATATGTAAACATCAGTTGCTGAAACGTCAATGACGATCTGCTGCGTGAGATCACGTGAGGCGCTACCTCTGGCATGGTAATCTTATATCTTGTAGTGTGTGATTCACCACGATTTTCAAATCTTGTAGTGCATGTACGTTTAAGATTTGAGGGAAGAAAACCTGCGATGATTCTCCTTGTGTGTGCTGCAACAAGATGTCATAATCAGTGAGACTAGTTAACAAATGATAAAACAAACAAATGAAACAAACAAATCAGCATTAAATGAGGCCATATCTAGTGATAGTTTGGTTAAATTTGACCAAATCAAATTTGCTCTCGGATTTCATCAAAAATATCTTAATTTGTGTTCCAAAGATGAACGGGTTTGGAACGACATGAGGGTGAGTAATTAATGACAGAATTTTCATTTTTAGGTGAACTATCCCTTTAAGACACGGTTTTAACATAGTGACTATGTTTATGCAACTGGCCCCTAAAGCATGTTACACAAGCAAAGTGAAAAAGTCCTCAGAAAAGGTAATCTAATCTTCCCATTCTCATATATTGTCATATTTTTATTTATTTTTTAGCAAGTATTATGTTTTTTCTTAATCCATAAACAAGCATGAAATAAAGTAAATAAATATAAAACAGGAAATAAAATAAATAAAAACAAACAATCCAGCATTAAGAGGAACCTGAGACATCTAGTGACCAGAATATCATGACAACTGGAGATGCACTGTTTTAACCTGTGCTAGTAAACAAACACCTGAAACACCTTAGCAACCACAACACACATAAAACCCCACATTGAACACCTTAGCAACTCCACAGCAATGCCCTGGCCACCACCCAAGACAACTGAAGCATGTTTCACACAAGTGAAATGAAAAAGTCCTAAGCAAATGTAGTCTAGTCTTCTATTTTTATTTTTTGTTTTTTTGCCAACAAAATTTTTTTTCCCCTTTTTTTACTCTTAAAAAAAAAAAAACTAAGGTTTTAGTTTAACTAAATTCAACTAATTTTGTACATTTAAACATGAAATCCAATTTTAAATAAATTAATAGATATATAAATAAACACATAAAGTACTCGTTTTTCTCATACTGTAAGTACATACATAAAACAGAGAGTTGGTTCTGGGAAGCACACACACTTATGAACGCCAACTTGAGTGCACTCACTTTCACAGGGTGCTACAAGTCTCGTTCTCACCCATAGGCCTCAGTGATCCCAGAGGGAGAAGGGCAAGCCCTCGGATAATAGCACAGCAAATCAGCAACAACTGCTCTCCTCAATGCAATCTCTCTCAGTCAAATCTCCTAAACACCCTGTCTCTCATTCTTTCATACTATAAAAAACACCTTCCCTGGCACACTCTCACTTTCAGCTACTAAAACTCTCCCTCACTCTCTGTCTCTGTTGCTGGATATGTTTCAAATTCTTTGTGGCTCTTCCAGTGAGATGACGGGAAGTTGGCAAACCTTTCTACAGAGGGCTTCTTCGTCTATTCATTCTCCCAGGATTCCCGGAGTTGGCTTACAGCCACTGTTGTGTGTGCGCGCGTGTATGACTCTTTAAAAACATCCTGGAACATCCTGTGGCTTGGCTACCATGGATACACTGAGATTTATGGTGCAAAAACCACAGCTAAAAAACTCATTAGTGACCAGTCGACCAGTTATCCTGCTTGCTCTCCATCACCACCTTGACTAGACAAAGTCTGAGCAATACAGAAGTTCATAACCACTAATAAGCAAATGCCATATAATAAATAAAAACATACTGTAACTCAAACCTCATTCCCAGTCCAAAAAGAACATTTACAGAAACTAAGCTGCAAAAACCGCTCATTCTGAACATCCTCAATCAGAAAGATGCACTGATTAACACAATTATGATTGCCCACATTTACACGTCAACACCAAAAACTCATCATGGCAAGGCAATACAGGGGAAGTATGACAGATACTATCATTCCTAAACACTAGAAGAACTAATGAAGAGAGTAAAATGTGGTAAGTCAGTCAAATTTTGTGCTGTTTTTGTCTGTGTGTAGCACCTTCTGCTCTGCAGCTCCTTCTCCAGAGATATTTAGCATTACATCACTCGCTCACCAATGGATCCTCTGCAGTGGCAATGGGTGCCGTCAGAATGAGAGTCCAAACAGCTGATAAAAACATCACAATAATCCACACGACTCCAGTCCATCAATTAATGTCTTGTGACGTGAAAAGTTGCATGTTTGCAATGAACAAATCCAACATTAAGGAGTCTTAACTTTAAATCATCACTTCTGACCAAAATATCAGTCCATAATCCCTAATAACGCTTCCTCTATTGAAAAAGTCCTTCTCCAGTCACTCTCTCACCTCGAAATCCACCAACATATTCGTTTAGAACTGTTTTGGACTGCTTTTACTTGTAAACAGCCCTTGATTTGCGCATATTTCTCTCCCGATTCAGACAAAACAACTGTTTCACTGGAGGAAGCATGGTTTATGGACTCGTGTTTTGGTTAGAAGCAACGTTCTAAAGTTAAAATCGATGGACTCGAGTCATGCGATTATTATGACGTTTTTATCAGCTGTTTGGACTCTCATTCTGACGGCACCCATTCACTGCAGAGGATCCACTGGTGAGCAAGTGATGAAAGTTATCATACATAGAAGTCTTAAAGGCACAGTAGCAAAAAAGGGCTGTTTAGTTCAAAGGATGTTATACAATCATTATAGAGGTCATCTGCAAATATAAGTCTTAATTTTGAGCAGTGTAGAGTAGCGCTTGTTGTTTGTCGTTTCTCCGATCACAAATGCAGACATGGTTTTGTTTACGCGATACGCAAAGCAACGTGTAAAAAGACAGTATAAGTCATTATAATCAGTAATTATGTCCCCACTGGATGCAACAAATGCCTCGTTTGTAATGGGGTTTATCTCGTCGCGCCGGGACACACGGCATCACAGTATGGTAAGGGGCGTAACATTTCCGTCACACGCTTGAGGTATTCGGCCAATCACAACGCACTGGATAGCTGGCCAATCAGCGTACACCTTGCTTTTCAGACCGATGAGCTTTGTAAAAATCGACACGTTTCAGAAAGGCGGGGCATAGAGGAGTAACAATAATGTACAGTATGTGGAAAATAATGTGTTTTTTGAACCTTAAACCACATAAACGCATTGCATTACACCAAATACACAAAATAATGTTCTTTTTAGCAATGTCATATGACCCCTTGAAATGTACAGTAGTGAAAGCAGTCTTTTCAACTTAAAACAGATATGAAGAAAAACTAAATTATACACATAAAACCTTGATTAACCTGAGTGACTTTAGTAGAAAAAAATAACGCAAATTATGATATGACCCACAAATGAAGGCATGGCCTTGTGGACCAGCGATGAGAATGTGATCAGGCCGTGAATCACATGACACGGGCAGCAGCTCTGCACATTCACTGTTCAGTATAAGTAACAGTCAGAGGCCAACAAGCCGCCATGTTGTTGTGTAACTCTACACCGGCCGTTTGCACACTACTCTAGAAAAGATCAGAGGCCTCGTGACAGCGTCCACACTGATGCTAACCAACCATCACCCTCCCTTACATGACATCAGCACTCAAGTGGCTAACATCATCTCTCTCGCTCTCTCGAAACTATGAATGGTGATGTGTGTTTAAGAGGGAGGAATCAAGTGACTCAACACAGACACACACCAGCAGTGAGGTGGCAGTTGGCTTTACGTCTGTGACTCATGTTTACTTCACTTATTGTACGGAATCTGCTCTATTTCCATGCTGCAGTGTTAATATTTACCTAATGATAGAAGCACGTCTACACACCCTCGCAAAAAATCCATGAGCTAAAGACATTGCACAGTTACTCACAGAACTGCAAATACTTCCCTGTTTGAATCCTGGAGAGTCTGTGCATTAATTCATTGCACAAAGTTACCAAATCAATAACTAGGGGAAATCAGATAAGCCATAAGCCATAATTTTCCTTAAGAAAATTACAATGATTTAAGAGTCGTTGCAAATAGATATTGCAAATAGAACAAAACATTTGAATAACCAACTTAAAGCTGATCGTCTATATATTTATTTATTACACACAAAAGGGCTGTTTAAATTATACTACTAATAATAAAACAATTCAGGTCTTTAGGATAAAGCTCATAAAATAATGATCAAAGTTGTAAATAAAACAGATTACTGGAGTATTGGAACTATTTTACAAGAATATACTATTTCAGTCTCTACTTCGAAATAGAACATTTTACAAATAATTACAAAGAAATGGCACGTAACGCATTGAATTGAACATTACATTTTGAAGTGAAAATCATTTCTACACCAAACTGTTTTTCAGTGTTTTTATTTTATATATCCCTAATAAAACAATAAAGCATCTTATTTTGCCTACTAAAAAAAATCCATGAGCTAAAGACATTGCACAGTTACTCACAGAACTGCAAATACTTCCCTGTTTGAATCCTGGAGAGTCTGTGCATTAATTCATTGCACAAAGTTACCAAATCAATAACTAGGGGAAATCAGATAAGCCATAAGCCATAATTTTCCTTAAGAAAATTACAATGATTTAAGAGTCGTTGCAAATAGATATTGCAAATAGAAAGAAACATTTGAATAACCAACTTAAAGCTGATCGTCTATATATTTATTTATTACACACAAAAGGGCTGTTTAAATTATACTACTAATAATAAAACAATTCAGGTCTTTAGGATAAAGCTCATAAAATAATGATCAAATTCATTTCTACACCAAACTGTTTTTCAGTGTTTTTATTTTATATATCCCTAATAAAACAATAAAGCATCTTATTTTGCCTACTAAAACCAAACCTTCTACTTGGTTGTATATTGCAGGGGGTTTTAAACCTACGGCCCTCAGGGGGTCACAAAAGGGTGCTAGAAAAATATTGATGACTGGTTGTAAATCATGGGATTAATCATGATTCTTTTATACTACTGTCAAGCCTAGATACAACATTCATTAGATTTACACATCTAACATTACTTTGAAGGTAGGAAAAGATATGCTGTCAATGCTGTGATACTTTCCAAATAATATTTGATCACCTCTTTTAGCTTTAATACAGCGACAATACAAAAGCAATGTTGTTTTAATGTACCAGCAATGTACCATTATACATTCAAATAGACCGTTGTCTTTACAATTTAAAGTGACAGAGACCGTTACAAGGTTGTAATAATATCTAGGGGTCCCTGGCATCAAAAAGTTTGAAAACCCCTGCCATACTGAACTATTTCCTCTATTGCTGTAGATTAGATAGTTGTGTTAAACATCCACAAATGTGCCCAAGAACATATTTCAGACAAAATCCAACCACTAAAGGCCTATAACAGCATTTCACTTTTGCAATTATACTGGAAACAAAGTTAAATTCTCCATATTTCCCAACTGAGAACAATCATTCAGTGGGTTTGTAAATCAGCGGACAGCGCCGTGGTGCTGAAATCTCTGGCGCCGCAGCCTCAATGCTCAGGTCAAAACAACATTAGATATTCACATCGATTAAACTGGAATAGCGTGCTATTGTACTATGAGCTGTCATTATGAAGTGTGCACTAGTCAAGGCGATAATGGCGCATAATACAATCCCAAAGCCAAGAGAATGAAGCGGAAGCCTGATGTCCATATGACTAATAAACACAAAAGTGATTCTCACCATTAGACACACTGAGAATCACCACTAAACCTCCAACACTCGGGCTCTCTATGTCAAATCAAACGAACAGGCATCATTCACACCAGCCTTCAACCAACAGCTCGAGATATATTTTCACATATAGGCTATGTGATCCGTAAAGCTCTTACTTCAACATGGACTGCTCCTTCTCCTCCTCTTTCTTCTGCCTGTCCATGACACCGAGGATGATCTTCCTCTCCTCCTCGGTGAGGTGGCTCAGGTCCGGCATCTCCGGCAGGACAGGCCCGCTGCGGGGCACGGCTGGAGCAGACATCTTTACACGCCGATGCTGAAGAAGATCAATAACCAGACTTAATCCATGATGAATGCAAGGTCTATTTGATCAATCATCAGTGGGTTTTGGTAGCTCAGGAATCAAAGCATCATGACCCACAGCAGCATCTCTGATGAACGTTATGATGTTTTAAAACACTAAAAGAGGTGGTTAAGTTATTATACTACTATTGAAATGATAACAATGTAAGCTCTTGGACTATATAAGGTGGATTTTACAGCATTAGATCAATCATTCTCTGAGCAATAGAAGAAGGGACCGAGCTGGTCCTTTTAAAGTCAATGCTATTGAAATGAACGTAATCCCGTTTAAAATTATCCTCTTCCTCAATACAAAAAGAATAAGAATAAAAGATTAAAGCAGCGATGCATTATGAATAAAATAGCAGATCTCAGATGTTACTCCAGATCTCAGTGATGATGTGAAATCGCCTCTTGCCTTTTATTTGGCCATCATCCTGTTCAATCCTGTCTAACCCATCGCTGTCATCGTCCTGGAAAAGTTCTTTTGCATCTCATAATAAATGTTTGCTTCCCTTTTGAGTCCCTCTGCACCGGTGCCTCGCTTTTCTCCAGGTTTGGTAATCCTTGAAGATATCTTAAATACACAAAAATGGATGCAGCGACACAGAATCCCAATTGGAAGTGTGGGCGGAGCAAAGCCGCCTGGCCGGGAGGCGAGTTTACCAATCGCACTATGGCGAAGGCTTAGCTTTTAATATTCATGAGGCAGCGTTTGCTATCGGAAGGAAACCACTCGACGTCAGAACAGCCTACTTAATATTCAAGAGAACAGCATTCGCCATTGGAACAGAAGAACTAGACGTCAGCATTACCTAATTAATATTTAAGAACTAAACCTTATTCACTGGCAGGAAACATTAATAACGTCAATAAGTTTACCAGAGAGAGAGAGAGAGAAAATAGAGAAATAATCTTGTTATATAACCTTTACTATATCATATATATGTTTATATGTAACCATATGTTTTAATGTCATTCTTTCAATATTACTTGTTCATATGTTATTTCAATTGCTATATTGTTCCAAATTACACTGTTGTATATGTTCTCTTTTCCTATGCATGCTTTGGCAATGCAAAATGTGCTTTTGTCATGCCAATAAAGCTAATTGAATTGAAAAAAAAAATTGACAGAGGAGAGAAGAGCACAGGAGAGAGAGAGACGGAGGAGAGAAGAGCACAGGAGAGAGAGACGGAGGAGAGAAGAGCAC
>NW_015626046.1:187934-210836 GCF_001515625.1 Sinocyclocheilus rhinocerous | reverse complement strand
GAGAGAGAGAGAGAGAGAGAGAGAGAGAGAGAGAGAGAGAGAGAGAACAATTGCATAAATTGAAATTCAGTGCTCTTTTATTTTAATGTATTTTTCAATTTGATGTAAAAGCTGTGATTCAGGTACCAAAGCCAGCACCATTGGAAGATAAGAACTAGTCATCAGACCCAATGAAGAGAGAGAGAGAGAGAGAGAGAGAGAGAACAATTGCATAAATTGAAATTCAGTGCTCTTTTATTTTAATGTATTTTTCAATTTGATGTAAAAGCTGTGATTCAGGTACCAAAGCCAGCACCATTGGAAGATAAGAACTAGTCATCAGCATGACCCAATGAATACTGAAAAATCAAGACTTGACCATTGGAAGGTCAGGACGCAACGTCAGTATGACCTAATGAATATTCATCTAAAACTTTGCCATAGTAGGACTCGCAATTTCATTGACAGCCAGTCGAAAATCATAGTGAAAAAACGGACTGGAATCTGCATTGGAGCTGGATCAGCCATACATTCTAAAAATAACCCGAGCAGGGTCCGTTGCCAATAGGAAGTATAGACCAATGATGCGTCAAATCATTACAATCTTTATGGAATACTACTACATCCTTTTTAAGAGATGATAAGGCTCAATTACATTTTAAGATTTTAAATTAAACAATGTTGCCCATTTCGATTTACAGCTAAATAAAACATTCCCTTCAGCTGAATTCATAGGAATTAATGAATTAAATATTGAGGCGATTTTTGCTTCCGTATGAGATGATACAAGTGCTTTTAACCACAGTAAAAAGTAGCATGACCGTTATTAATATCATATCAAACATTACCAATTCAATGCTTATTTCATTAGTTGATGGTTTCTCAAATAATAAAACATGAAATCGAGATAGATCACGTAATGACCCGTTTATCATTATACAATGTTAATGACTCATCAATAAAAATTATAAAGTGTTACCAAGGTCTTTGTTCAAAGCACCCGTTTCTTACTGTATATTCATTCCTGACCCATGATTTCGCACATCCTTTGGGTTGCACTGACTGTACATGAGCTTTAAAAGAGTAGATTGAGATGATAGGATTATGGGCTAAAAAGGTGAAGAGAATGTTATATCTTATTAAAGCATGAAGACTTTTACAGGAAGAGAAAACAGCGCTGGTTTAACTTAGCAAATATTACATACATAACACAAACACTGTAAATCATCAGGCTTGCATTTAAAGCTGTATTTAAGATTATATGAGATACAACTGACTCAACGATACTCACCAATCTTACCTTAGCAATTACTGCAGTTCACCATCAGACTTAAAACACAGCCCGCATAACATCAGTAAGATCACCTACAAGGTAACCTTGCTCCAAGGTGCATACAAGTTAATTAATTCACATAGTGATACAGGTAATAGTAGAAGGTGATGGGAACACATTCACTTGTGCCATAGTGAATATGTTGTAGAAACCCTTGGAACCAGTCATGTTCACATACATCAATGTTTCATTATGTATTTCAGTGGTTTTGGAGTGAAGGCTAAATTGAAAACATGACCATTCACAGATAAAGATGATTTTAATGTTCATTTACAACCAATTATAAAGACAGCAATTATAGTATGATTTCCAGGATCACTGTGTGTCCATGTAAAATTCTTTAGATATGCGTGTAGTAATCCGCAGCAGTATGCCGACCGTTCTTGTTTACACTCAAAAACCTTATTATGGAAGTACAAGAGAGGAAAAAGGGTGGAATATATTGGAGCGTGTCCGTGTGTGGAGAAACAGAAACCCATGCACCAAAAGCACCTCTTTAAATCCTCTTACTCCACAACAGCCGCCACATGTTTCTCCTTTTCTGTCAGCAGGGGAACAGACCCCGGCTTGCTGTGCTTGCGGACGTTTTGTTCCCTAAAAACACACAAACACAGAAGCACATACAATCAGAATGCCAATCAAACTCAAACATGGATTCATTTCCTTTTGCTGCCAGTACAAGAGAGACAAAATGGCACAAGATACAATGAGATTTAAAGTTGAAATGTGTCATTTTTTCCCCACGTTTTTTCAAAGAAGTCAAGATGAACATACTGATGTTGTTATGGTATGTAACACAAAGTTTACATTTGCAGCAAATTAATGAATTTTGGGGCTTTAATTGATAGAGTCGTGTGGATTATTGTGATGTATTTATCAGCTGTTTGGACTCATTCTGACGGCACCCATTCACTTCAGAGGAGCCATTAGTCAGCAAGTGATGTAATGCTAAATTTCTCCAAAACTGTTCAGCAATTGTTCATTTTTGGGTCAACTATTCTTTTAACATCTGGTGAAAGGAACTTACCTCCTGCGCCGGGCTTCCTTCATTTCCCGCTGCTCTCTCTTCTGCTTCAGGATGTCTCCAGGCAGGTGGCGGTGACGGGCGATGCGTCTCACCTGTGGATGGTGCTGAAATTTCTCTATCAGCTTCTTGTTGTAGTGTGCGGCAGCTTTTTCTCGGGTGGAGAGCTGTGAACAATGAGACTCGTGTCATTGGTCAAGATTAGGGCAGGACAACATATACACACACTATGCAACAGTAGAAAAGATTTTACTATGGGTACTACCTGCTTTCAAACTTTATTAATGTATACATTTCTTAGGAATGCACTTCATAAATACAAAAGTGGCAGCACAGATATGCAACATCTTGAGAAGTCTTTTTAATTTGGCAATCAACATAAAATCACATTTTTCAGTAGAAAAAAAACACAGCAAAATGCTCCTCATCTATCTCTCTATCATAAAATTTCTTCAGCTCCCCGGCTTCAGCACGTCTCACTCTACACCCCTCCATGGGCTTTTATTCTAATTAAAAGCAATGATTTTTTCAAATTCAATTTGTTTAGGGCAATCTAATAGCTGCTGATGCCATCAGAGCGCTCGGGAGGAAAATCGGAAGGCCTGTTAACTCTTATTTACGAATTTCTTGACATTGTTCACATGAGGGGGAAAAAATGAACATGACTCTGCTGTTTCCATGGAGACATCCCATAATAGAGCTGTTACGTTTGTAGTCCTACAATTCAGAAGCAAATTAGCACATCAGCCATGGGATCGTTCAGGAATTTCAAATAGAATTTTAGAATAACGTTTTTTTTATTTATTGATTTAAAAACATTACTTGAAGAGACATTCACACTTTGTTCTACAACATAATTTACACACATTCAAACCTCAGATGTTAATTTTACACACATCATGTTTCTAAAATTGCTAACAAGTTGCAACATAAGGACTACAACTACCACAAGAATAGACAAATACTTATGCAGCAACTTATTTTTCCTTTTACCGTACTTACTGTTATCGTTACCTAAATCTAACTGAAATAAAGCTGAAATGAAAATCAAGAAGAAAAAAAAACATTGAAAAAAAAAACTTAAATAAGCTAAGGTACTGAAATAAAACTAAAATAAAAAAACTTCACAAATATTTAAATTGTAAAAATAGCACATAAAATTACAAAAAAATTAAACAAAATGAAAATTTAAAATATAAAAGCTAACTCACAATTTTAAAAACTATAATAATATATAAATATTCCTAAACATTGCGGATGACTTGTTTTTTTGCACATTACAGTAAGAATTTAGGGGAGAAATGTACTTTATTGTCATGTAAATAATTTCTCAATGCAATAATTCTAACGGTCCTAAAAACAGGCTTTATTTTCTTACATAAATTAAAGAAAAAATAAATAAATAAATGTATATATGTATATGTCGCCTGATTATTGTTAAAACATTTTTATTTACATTTAGATATATTTAAGTGAATAGGAGAAAAATAAGTATTTGTCTGGTGATCTGCAGTCTTGCTGTTATTATAAATGTCTGGCCTCTAGTGGTCTTGAGCTGTTATCACAGCACATTGGAAATAAAGAAGGAATATTCACATTAAAAGAGCCTCTCTCAAACACAAAAAGCTTAAAATAAAATATACACTATCAAACATTTGGGGTTGGCAAGATTCTTTTAAAATATTTTTGAAACAAGTATTTTATGCTAACCAAGACTGAATTTATTTGATTAAAAATACAATATTATATATATATATATATATAATTACACTTATGCATTTGGTAAACGCTTTTATCCTAAGTGCATTTAATGTATACATTTTTTCAGTTAATGACCTCGGCGATGTTAGCGCTATGCTCTACTGTTTAAGCTACAGGAATGCTTAAGGAAAAATATAATAATAGTTATAGTAACATACATAGCCTGCAAGTAGCAATTATATCAAATTTTCTATAGAAAGTATAACATTATAAGTGGACTTTCGGATTAAAATAAATGTGCACAATTTACGTCTTTTGAAACAACAGACAAATGTGCAAAAATCTGTTACTGTGATTGTAAAAAGTCACTCATAGAGGGTCAACCTCATAAACAGTGAATTTTCATAATAATATAGTAAAATGGGCACTCGGTCAGATGGCAAAGAAAAACCAAACCAAACTGAAGCCAGTCTCCTTAAGGACTAAAGAGCTTCTCCAGACAGCAGACTCTTGATTCAGCATCTGCTCCTTTAATTAAATACTCTCATGTGCCTGATAGTTTAATGTCTTCATTATTTTTCTGCTTTAAGTGATTGGCCGATTCAAACTGCTGATAACTACAGTGAGTGTCTGATCTCTTTAAGTGAAAAGCATCGGAATAAATCTCTCTCAAAGTCCAGCGGGAGCCAAAAACATGCCAACCATGGGCCGCATGAGAGAATCAGATGCACAAGAGCTGATACGAAATGATGGGGAGAAGAAACTAACGTTCACCTGGAGCAGAACCAACCTCTGCCTCAGCAGAACAAAAAGCTTTGCTTCGTATATTTACAAAACAAGTTTACTTAGTGACCACATTTCACAGTTTTATAAAAAATTTTTCCCCTGACTTGAATTGACGCTCCCTAACATATAGAGTCTTGTTTTTCAGCAACTTTCAAGATCAGATAGAATTAAAAGTCCAGACTTAATCTAAACTGTTTCTGACTGCGAGCAAAACTAACTGAGCCTTTCTTATCACTATATGAACTATAAAAGTGCCTAAAACATTATAAAAAAAAACATCTATGGACATGTCTGGATTTCCTTGTAAGGAAACTTCACTTTATGAAATAGGTGCAGGCAACTTTAGGGCACCGTTACAAGAGTTGCTTTGACAAGAGACATAAAACTCTAGAGCTTTTTCCTGGCCAGGTTTCAGACCGTGGCAACACTGCCATAGAAATGCTTAATGAAAGTGATTCGTGAGTGTAATTCATTTTAAGTGCTTTGTGGGGTGGCCACAGGGCCAAATGTGGCCCTTATTAACCACCTGAGTGCATCTGCAACAAGTCAGCACCCTTAAAAGCTCTGCAATCAGGTATGAAACCTGGAGTCCCCGAGTTAAAGCTCCTCCTGGTTGACTTAGACACGAAATGGGATCATGCACTCACCAGTCCAAGCTTCTCCGAGGCGTTGGCCTTCCACAGCCGAATGTTCATCTCGTCGGAGCCGCTCAGGACGTATTTGTTGTCAGCGGACCATCTCACACAGATGACATGCTGCATACGTTTGGTGTGGTACACCTCCCTGAGGATTGTGGGAAATCACATTGAAAGCCACAAATGTGCTCCATTTACTTTATTACATAAACAATACATTGGTACACATTTTTTCCAAGAAAACAAAATATTTGCCAATTTATTTGAAATAGAAATTAAGCAAGGATGCATTTCTATTTCAAATAAATGCTGCATATTTTAGATTTTTAACTGAGCGAGTAACATATTCTCTGACATTATTTTAACTTATTATATTTAGTTGCACATTGTAACATATTTAGATTAGCATTTGATTTTTATTGTATCTTCAATATAAAAGGTCAAGTTTGGTGTATTTTTTGTAATATATATATATTCTTTTTAAAAAGGATTATACCAGACTTCCGAATTGTAGTATACCACAGTTTCCACAAGATATTAAAGCAGCAAAAAATGTTTTCAACATGGATATTAATTAAAAAAAATTATTGAGCACCAAATCAGCATATTAGAATTATTTCTGAAAGATCATATTACACTGAAAACAGGAGTAATGGCTGCTGATGGCAGTTTTGCCATTACAAAAATAAATGACATTTTACAATATACTCAAACAGAAAATATTATTTATAATTATTTCACAATGTATACTGTTTTTACTCCTTTATTGAGCATAAAGGATGTCTTTTAAAAACATAAAAAAAATCTTAAAAGCAGTATATGCTTTTGAAAGAATTCCCTCATGGCTACCAAGGCTGCAAATCTATCTATCTATAAAGAGAGAGAGAGAGAAATTACTGTTTTTTTTTTATTATCTTCTATCTTTCTTTATGTTGTTTTGCACTACTACTTTGCACTGTTTTTGATTGTATGCAGCAACGCATTTGTCATGCCAATAAAGCACCTAAAAAACTGGAGAGAGAGAGAGAGAGAGAGAGAGATCAATCCTTGGTCTTTCAACACTACACTCACCTGCTGTGGCCTTTGTCTTTTGGAAAGATTCGGATGGTTTTGTCAAAGCTGGCAGATACAAACTCCCTTCCTGTAGGTGAATAATCAACATCCAGCACAGCGGATACATGATCCATGTGCACAGTCACAGGAACATCCAGATGCCTTATATCGTAAGTATAAAGGCTGTAGAAAAAAACAGAAAAAGGTGATATGATTTATTTACTCTTAGTTAATTTCTTATGTAATGTTTTATGCTAAAATGAACTCACTTGTAGTCTTCGTTGGCGCAGGTAAAATAATATGCTTCCATTGGGTTCCAGCAAAGCGTATTGCTTCTCAATTGCATAATAACCTGAAACACGGTGTAATTTCATTACAGTCATAAATTGCACTATTCATCCATATGGGTAAAAAGTTAAAATATTGCAGACCTTTCTAAGCGGTGCAGATTCTCTGGTGTCATACAAGACGATACTTCTGTCTGATGCGCAGCTAGCGAGAAGTTCGGTCTGTAACGGGCAACAGGGCAGTTTGTATTATGTGCTGTATTATAGCCATTCCCATCAATCCCATGGTGGTCACCACTGGCTTTGACATATTTTAATCATTGTAAAGCTGCTTTGAAGCAATGCATTTTATGAAAAATGTCCATAGAAGAAAACTAAAATTAAATTTGATCACCTCCACAGGGTTGTAGCGGACGCAGCTGAAGCTGTCCACACCCCAGCTGAAGGAGCGGATGGGACTGCTTCTCTGCTCATCCCAGATATCCACAGTCTGCCCGCAGGTTACAAACGTGCTCTCCCTCTGGTGGTGGTCAATGCCAGTGAACACCGCCTGCAAGACACATCAGGCCTGTTAGAAACTGAAAACCTTACAGAACCCTAAACGTGTGTGCATATTTATAAATAGGACTAAATATAATTTAGTGGATAACACTGTAAAACATACCCTAATTATTCACTGACATTATTACTTTTATTTAGTTATTACATTTAGTTTGACATTGCAATATATTTAGATTAGCCCCTGCTTTTTATTGTATATTCAATATAAAATGGTGATTTTTATATAATAATTCAATTTTTTAAAGTAATTATGTTTCATTTTAGTTCAGTAATATTGTGAAACGTCATTAGAATTTAAAAGAACTGTTTTGGAATATATTTTAAAATGTAATTAATTTCAATGATGAAAACGCTGAATTTTCAGCAGCCATTACTCCAGTTTTCAGTGTCACATGATCCTTCAGAAATCAATATAATGTTTATTTGCTCCTCAAGAAACATACATATACACATACATACATACATATACACATATACATACATATATATATACACATACACATACATATACACATACATACATATATATATAAATATATATATATATATATTAACTGAGCTGCAAATCAGCATATTAGAATGGTTTCCGAAGGATTATGTGACACTGAAGACTGTTATTTTGAATTGTAATAATATTTCACAATATTATTGTATTACAATATTACTGTATTTTAGGCCAAATAAATGCAGCCATTTCTGCATATTATAATAATACATAATCTTCAATATAACATGTGTAAGCTGAAACTGTACCTTCCCCAGAATCGTGTTAATTGGTTCCTCCCGAACTCCATATCCTGGTGCCTCCAAGTTCCATTGTTTGATGGTCTTGTCATCTCCTACCTGTTGCATGACATGAAGATTTCACAGAATCATATAACTGCACAACCACTTGCTAACTGGAATGCCTTCACCCATATCAAGGCCTCACGGGAAGAATATGCAGGATTAAAATACCGTGAAAAAGGAAGTGCCACAAAAGCGGGAACAGATTCCTCGTACAAATCCTTCATGAGCCTGAACGGTCCTCAAACACTCCTGCCTAGGAAGGTTCCACAGTTTCACCTGTCAGGAAAAATAAATAAAAATCATGAATCCACTCATTCATCCATACTGAATCTAGATGGTCATTTGCACACTCTTTTGACATATTGGGGGAAAAAATTATTGCATAACTGAAGTTCATTAACTGTGTCCTTTGTCTTGTGGTTTACAGTATTATTGTATGTTGAGCGTGTGTGTGTTGTTCTTGTATTGTAAACATGCTCAATAAAAGAAGCTAAAAAAGAGCTTCTAAAGGGGCCTTAATACTCAAATAGCACAGTAAAGGCTTTAAAGTGTTACCTCCCCATCGCAGGCACCAGATATGACTGTTGAAAGGCTTTTGGCGTGTTTGGTGATGCAGCTGATGCCATCTCTGTGACCATCTAGTGAAGCTACAAAAGGTTTGGCAAACACCCTCTCCAGTTTGGTGGCATTTAGGGCCCTGGTGTATTCCCTGGGCACCTCAAAAGGATGCAGGGTCGGGTCATAGTTCCTGGGCACTAGATAGGGAATATAATACAGTTAGTATATTACTTCCTACTACATCAACCTTTACATATTGACTTTATGTTTACATACCTCGTTGTATATCTCTAGTCGTCTCTCGAACATAATCGTCCGGGTTTCTACAAAGCACTTTAACTTTCATTCCAGCGGTTTATAAAACTAAACACTCAAATTCTTGACCAAAACGGCAGCGTTCAGAGAAATGTCGGACCATGTGTTTGTATCACGTAGCGCGCACTAATGTGACGTGACACATCCGGGTACTGCAAGCATAGAGATACAATTTGGAAGAATGGCAATCAGCAGAAATAAGTGTTTTTTTTTAAACTAGTAACTTTCTTAATAAATATTTGCTTCTTTTTTCCATTGTTGTTTTAATGATGAATTATTTGGCTGTTAAAGCTTTAGTGAACAAAAAAGAGTTATTGTTTTATTATTAATCGTGTACTGTTGCTCTGCTGTTACTTGCCAGTTTTCATTTTCACAGAAGGAAATGTATTAATGTATTATATTATTTAAATGTTTAACAGAAGTATATATTTATTGTTTTTGAAAGCGAAATGAAACTATGTAATACATAAATAAAAATACTGTAGGGCGTAGCGGAGTTTAAAAAAAACAACGTATTACATATTTTATCAATTCATTAGTTAAAATACTACATTTACCTCAATACCATTATCAGAGTGTAAAGATTATAGTTCGGCGCTTTGTCACGTGGTACCTGATACTTTTCTCAGCGTTGTAACAGAATGGACCTCGATGGACCAATCAATCACGGTCTTTAGATGGAGAAATAACCGGTTTTAAGAAGCGAATTTAAAATCACTTTAAATTAATCGCTATTAACGATTCTTTTTCTTACAATACAAATGTCTCCATTTCCAGTAAGGCAAAAATCGGATGCTGCTCAAAAGAGGACTGGGCTTTTTGAGCCACAGTGGGGCCCCTAGAGGCGTGAAAGTTTATGTCTCATTGGGTTCAGTAGCGGCGTCTTCTAATGAAAGGATATTGCGTTCTGATATACGTACAAATAGACTGAAGTGTTGCTTTTCATTGGATTCCTTGACATTTCTGTAATGTTTGCGGGGTTGTTGTGGCGTTTCGTGATTGTGTGAGAGGAGTCTCACACGCGTGTTTTTATCATGGAGATTCTGGGCAGCACTTTTGATGATTCTGTGTTTGAGGAATCGAGGAACAGAGCCTCAGCTGCTCTTCCCGCGTACGAGCCCAAACTCTGCGAACCTCTGGTGGGTAAAACACTCAACATTTACAACAAACTACCGACCGATACCACACAGAAATGGCTCGTATATTTACACAGCATTTACATGGTATGCTACTTTAATTTCAAAGAAAAGCATGGCATTTCTACGGTAAGTTATTGATGGCAGCAAATGCTAATGATACTTAGATATGTACAGTATTTACGTGAGAATACCATGGTATGTTTTAGTCAGTGATATTTCACCACATTATAATCAATAAATTAAATATGTGCTGATGGTAAGTAACATATAACTTTGGTTATAATTACATATGATTGATGATAATTGTCATCATAATTATGCATAATTATACAGGTGTTTCTGCGGAATTCACACGGTCATAAAAAATGGCAGGATGTGTGTGTTTGAATATATTGATAAATAATAGATAAGAGTATTATATGATAATACATTTATAAATATTTGTATATATGTATAAATGAGCGTGTGTCTGTGTGTGTATAACTAAAATAAAAGGCCTAACTAAAATATTTAATAAAAATAAAATCCTTATCTAACAAAAAACTGAAGTATCTTTTCAGGAATTAAATAAAGGAACATATTCCAACAGGCCATGTTTTGTTTCCTTCTTTGTTTTATTATATCTAGTGGTTTTGTGAAGATGGAAATGTTGAGGACCCATTAGAAGAACAAAAAACCCTTAAGTTTCGAGGAGACCTGGCCTACAGGAAGAAACAGTATCAGGTATAAAGAGCTGAATTCTCCATCATCTCTCACTATTATCTGATTCATAAGCTGATTGGTGGGTTGTGTCAATGACAGGTGGCTCTGGATGAGTATTTATCCTGCCTCTCTCTCATACCTGCTGGAAACATATCAGTAAAGAGAGATGTGCTGGAAGGGATCGCACGATGCTGCTGTCATCTGGGGAAAAAAGAAGAGGCTCTAAATGCCTGTGAGAAACTGGTAAATATATTGAATTACTTACTCCACTACTAACTCAACTTGTATGTATGCTTTTGCTGATGATGTTTTACTGACAGAGGACAGAAGTATCCAACACCTGCCACCTCACCTGCGTCCTTCAGCTGGAACTGAGTGTTCATGAACACTACAGAGATCTGACAAACAGCATCTCCAGCCTGCAGCAGCTGTGCTGTCTTCATCCGTACCATCCGTGGTACTGGCTGAATCTGGCCTTGAGCTTTCAGAGGCTCCTGGAGTCTCCTAGGTGTCCAGAGAGATCCAGCACTGAGGAAAAACACGGCAAGCAGCAGGGGACAAATAACATTATACGACTAAAGACCATCATGTGCTTGATTAGAGCAAGGTATGTCAGCCACAACAGAACTAGATGTTTATTTACTGGCTTTGATGTTAACGGAAGAATTCAGCGCCAGGTTTGTTCATCTTGCTTATTTGTGTTTCTTTTTTTTCAGGTTGTTAATTGAAATCCTGCGGATTCAGCAGTTCTCATTTGTAAAATTATAATAATAAGAACTCAGATAAACCGTATTTTGCCGTAGTCGTGTGTTTATTAGTCACGTTGAATCAATGAAAGCAGTTGAATCTTCTGTTTATTCAGCTGCAGCGATTTTCTGGGTTTCTTCTGCGAGGCGTATTTGGAGTTTCAGCGCGAGAGCGCCCTCTGGCCTTTGGATGGAGATTTACTGCTGATCACAGAACCGTGCTTCACTGAAAGATACGCATGACAATCGCAGCTTCTGTCGAATCGCGATCTCGATTCCATTTCGATTTATCGTGCAGCCCTAATATACACACACACAGTAGTTGTTTATTATTCAATTATTTAATTAAGAAAACAATATACTGTCTTTATTATGTCAGATTTTAAGAAAGTGGGGTCATTGTATTTAGGGGTCCTTGGCATCAAAAAATTGAATAACCTCAGACTTAGACTACTAACACAAATCCACCTTTATTGATGTCTTTCAATTAATAATTGTTTGTGCAATCAGTATTTAAAGGAATACTTCACCCAAAATTGACAATTCTGTAACTATTTACTCACCCTAATGTCATCACAAACTCGGAAGACATGTAATGTAGTGCCTGAACACATAGAAAATCATACAGGTTTGAAACAACAAGAGGGTGGAAAAATAATGACATAACTTTAATTTTTGGATTGAGTATTTGTGACGAGAGGGGCGGGGGCGGGCTTTATTTTGCGTTTTGTGTGCGGCAGTCGTCCGCGAGGGGCTGCCGCTTTACTTTCATTTTGTGTTTGTTTATTTTATTAAAGTTTTTTTTAAATGTTCGCCGGTTCCCGCCTCCTCCTTCCCGTGACTACGAACTGTGTTACAGTATTCCATTGCAGTGCCAAGTCACTACTTCAATGTGATTTCAACACATTGTTGTGCATCAAAAAAGTTAGTTAGTTCTCTAAATGTATACATAACAGAATTGCACATCTCTCACACAACTCCCCAAAACATCTGTAATGAACATCCATGGTCTCACATTAGAAACTGATTTCATTTATTCTGATCTAGGTGATGGCAGAAGACCTCAATCCAGAGAAGATGAGAGAGGAAAACCAAGATGGAGAGAGTTTATCAGGACTTTATATTAAAGACTTTGATGACAGGTGGTGGAACAAACTCTACACCAAACTGCAGGAGGAGACTCCAGCTTTATCCATGCACAGACCACTGGAGGAGACATTTGAATAGGCCTAATATGAATATTGATTGTATTTTTATAATTGAATGTATTTTTTATTGGAGTTACATGCTTTTACTGTTACAAAGCAGAATAAAGTTAAATGTTTTAAAATACATAAATACATTTCTACATCTACCAATACAATCTACCCACCACCAGTGTCTAATAAAGCATTACAATAACCTGCTCTAGCACCAATGGGAAGTTGCAGGAACACCTCTGTTGATGTGATTGCCCTGTTTTGGACGCCAAGTTTGGCTCTTCGTATTAAAATCTTTGAAATGTGGGGACTGAGAAGCAATGGGGTGATGGATCGTGTTCCTCCGTGGAAGCCATTGAGATATTTGCGGTCCAGTGGTGACGTTTGAATAGCTGGTTTGTCTGGCCAGGACTTGAGTTGTTGGGAAACTCGGGTTCCTGGGCTGACGAGGTTTCTGTTGTAGGTGGTCGGGAGTGTTTCCAGCAGTTACGGCCGGGCCCATCGGGATCTGGAGTTTATCAATGGGTAGGCAGAGATCACCAGGATCTGATGTGTGGCAGGTAAATCCTGGGACTGGTTTAGAAATGGCATAGAGTCTGCAAAACTCCAGGTCGAAAGGTTTAACCCCGCTGCCTTTGCAGAGTACGGCCAAGCTTCTGTGAACCTGCCAGAATAGCCAGGTGAGACTGACAAAGTAAAAGTCATCAGTGAAAAACACTCAAACAAGAGACTTAGTAAAAGGTGAAGTTTCTGCATAAATGGCAGCACCATATGGAAAAGCAATCGATGGAAATGCATCGTCTCAACCAGCAGTGTGAGTTTGGGGAGGGCTTCCATGCTACAATGGAAGATGTTGGGAGTGTTTGAAATTTGTCTGAAAACGGCATTATTTTTGCAATTACTGCTGTGAATGCAGAGTAAAGAGCTGCTACTTGAAATAAACTATCGATTTTTTTAACAACACAATTTTAGGTAAAATTTATATAAATGTATTGGGCAAATGTGTGTTTTTAGATGCTACAACTGACGATTTTTAAAAAATGCATTTCCAAAAGTAAATTTTTGTATTGAATGTATTCTCAAAATTAAAAGAAAAAACTGCAATTATAAACTAGATTAATGCAATGTCAGTCGCTTTGGATAAAAGCATCTCCCAAATGCAAAAATGTAAATGTATTGCAAACATTTAGCAATAGACAGCCAACCTAAAGCTGAAATGATGAAAACAAAAATGTTTAAATGGAGATTACGTTCAGCAGTTAATTGCAGAAAAGAATAAAAACAATGTTTGATGAATACAGGTTAATATAAATATAGTGCTTCCTTCAAGGAGCTGTTTAAATAGTCAATTAGTAATGCATGTCAGTACTGATGAGACATTTGAGCGTTCAGATTATTCAGTACCTGTATGAGCCAACCAGCACTTTTTTGCAGTCCACAATGATGAATTTCTCTTTCATCTGTCCAGTGAACTTTCTGCCCGATTTGGCACAGTATGTTTGACCTTGAACGCTACGAATGGACATTCTCTGTATGAAGAGATAAAGAAGTAAACATAAGCACATTGGCAATAAATATAAAGAATTCATCCACATCTTTTTCGTTTCATGATATAACCGAACTAACAGAAATATGATGTCATGATGAAAAAAGCGTGTTACATATATTGAAATGACATTTATTATATTAAACCAAAAGCTAGAGTTTTAACAGTGCCTATTAAATATAAATATCAGGCCTCTAATCCCTAAACTTATTTTGCCAGCAGCAACACATTTCATGTATTGTCAGTGAAGTCAGTTAAAAGAACAGAATAACTTACAGTAAGATGAGACTTGTTGATTTTTACATTTTCACACATGTCCTGGAACAGCTGTATATTGGTGTGGTCCAGAAGGAGATAGACAGACACATTGCGCTTTCTTGTCACCTCCAGTATGTCACAGAAAATCTCCACATCGCTGAATGTGTCCATAACTATCGCCAAAACCTTTGATGAGTGGAATTTAGGGAGCAAAAGTTACATTGCAAATTGTGTTTTAGACAGCTGCACAGTCAAAAATGTCAGGCACTTTCCACAAATAGAATACAAAATAGGACCTGCAAATTTATTATTATTTTTTTTTCCATTTTAAACAAATAAAAGGAGGTGCTTAAAGGGTTAGTTCACCCAAAAATGAAAATTAGGCTGTGTTTTGCCCGAGGCATCCTAGGTGTATATGACTTTCTTCTTTCAGATGAATCCAGTCGGAGTTATATAAAAAATTGTCCTGGCTATTCCAAGCTCTATCATTGCAGTCAGCGGGTGTTGCAGTGCTTCAGTCCAAAAGAAGTGAAATAAAAAGCGCCCATCCATTAAAAAAAAAGTGTCTCACACGGCTCCGGGGGGTGAACAAAGGCCTCCTGTAGCGAATCGATACGTTTTTGTAAGAAAAATAACCATATTTAAAACGTAATAATCAATTTAATCTAGCTTAAAAAAAAAAAACTAATTTTGCAACTCTGTTATCAAAACTTGGGACATACATTTTAAAAGCCTTTTTTTTTCTTTTGTCTGTGCGTGTTTGTAGTACAATTTCTACCAATAAACATAATTATCAAAATTAAACAGATATAAATTAATATTAATATTGAACTGAACTGAGCTGACACTATTGCACTCAGCACTGAAAAAAAACTGGTATAGGATTTACTTTAAGAATTTTCACAAATTTCGCAAATTATTACAAACCAACATCAAGAAACACATTGAACACATTAAATGTGAAATTTTACTTAATATGAATAAAAACAAATAATTATGCTATAAAATAATTGGATGACAAACTGTTCAATTTGTTCCACCAATACTTAAAGATAAAAAAGTTGTGTGGCACCAAAGTGTTTCCGTCTTCATGGAAAGTGCTGTTTGCAATTGCATGTGCATCTTTCTAGCATCACAAAAGCGATATTTGAAACAATAATGGCAGTAAACAATCTAAAAATGTCACTATCAAATGACAGGTTCTTACTTCAGTTGCTTGCCTGATCAGTTCCCGCAGCAGGTCTTTCATGGAAAAGGATCTGACTGAGTGGAAGAACACTTCCACACTAGGAATCCCCTGCAGATGGTAACTCCAGTCAGCCACCGGCCAGCCGTAATCAAGAAGTGGAGGCTCACTCTCTGTGACCGCAGGAAAGTATGTCTCAGAAGAAACTGATGGAGAACTGGAAATCTCTTCATCACTGTCTGCCTCTTCACGGTCAGTGAGAGGCTTTTTAATGTTGTTTAAGATGTACGTTTTCTCCTGCGCTGACAGAAAGTTTGCTTCATTACTCTTTGATCAGCACTTCCTGGTATCCATCAGTCCCTCTGTCCAAGAGAGCGTCCATAGCCAGTCGTGTGCTCTCGTTGTGACTCAGATCCACTGAAGACACCATAGCATTTGGGTTTCTCATCTCCCGAACTCTTCTTTTCATTTTTCCCATCAGCTTTGGCATCAAGTAACACTGCACTGACAATCCATTACTTACAAGGTTCATGTTGTTTGCATACAAGTCTTCAGCTGACAGATGACTGGTTGACTCTTGCTCATTCAGCTTACATTTTTAGTCGTCTTTCATGCTTAAGGCCAAACGGTTATCCATACAAACACCGTGTGGTGCAACAGCCAATGTCCCCAAGGTGATCATCAAATGTTCACAAATAATGCTGCGAGATGTTCATGCACTGTGCGTCTTTTCATCAGCAGTGCAGGCGTTTCACGGCACACTGAGCATTTCTGAACCAATCTGTCATGTTTTCATGATGGGTGAGTTTAAAATTGAATGTTAGTGCTGCCCTATGGCTTTGAGGAAAGTGGTTTGTGGCTCCTCTCTGGACAAAGCGGAGTAACTAACGTTCACAGATGGCTTCACCCAGAGGCACTGGAGGGTGGGGTCGTGTGGTTAATAGGTGAGGTGTTGAGTGAATAATTAGACTGCAGCTCCCATGTTTTCCATCACAGAAATGAAATGGTGTGAGTGGCATGGATGAAGATACGGACGTCAGATTCACTTCACCCATGCTTCACTAGGAACCAATAGACTGGTTCCTGTTTCCTGACACACCTGCTTAATGTAAATTCTTACTGGCTTTGTAGATCGAATACTTGTGGTAGTGAAAGTGAAAATTTGATAAGTCATACTAAACTACAAACCCTAAGTATAAACTTCAGCATACATTTTCCCACACCATTTGTGCTACATTTTACATCAAACCATGCGGCTTATTGAAGAAAGAACTGAATATCATAGAGACTTAGGGGAGAGCCCTTTTGATTTGGGCCAACATACAACCACTAAGCAACCATCGAAAACACCGTAGCAACCACATACATTAGCAACTCACTAAAACACTCTGAATGCCTCGGTGACTGCACAGCAACACTCTAGCAACCCTAACATTGTGGTGGGAAGTTTTGCACGGGCAAACACCACTTATCACATCAGAAAATGTAAATATCAAGTGTAAATACCAAAATTATTGGCTTATTTTTCAACCAAATTAATCATGAACAGAGAAGAAAAAATACACCGCACTATCATAGCTTGCAAAAGGTTACAATATTTAGACCTTCGCCTAATTGCATGAAATATTGCATGTTTTGCAAATATGGTGGCACGCAAGAATTTATTCTAAAGAAAAAAATCTAAATGGGTAAATGTACATTCACGATTATGTCTGAACAAAAGAATTCAGGAAGATATGGGTAGCCTGAAAATTTAAAAAAAGTGACAAATAATAATAAACATCACGTACAAAAAAGGCTTTAGTCACTAGCTAATACACTGCATCTGACTAGAGTGGTTCTCATATAGGGATGAACTATATTTGGAGAGTGATGAGCAGTTAAACAAACAGAAATCCCTCCCTAATAAAACATGCTTGAGTATGAGAATATACCCTTTTTTAATTATTTACATAAATTTGCAAGAATCTGATCTTTTCCAGAATACATCTCCGTCCAGTTGCTTTGCTGCGTATCTGGCAAGAGCAACTCTCTTATGACTCGGAAAGGCTGCATTCATCGTCTCCTTTAGCTTGGGTAAGTCCAAGGTTTCTGGATGATGAGCAGACACCAGAAAAAAGCTCTGCTGGAGACCCAGTTTACCCAAGACTTCCTCAGTCCATTGCCTCACCTCTACAGTGGATTTTTCCTCAATCAAGTCTGCCATGGAAAGCACCAGGTAACATTCTTTCCCTAGGGAGGATGCTTGCTGCAGCAACTGTATGGCTCCCAATCTAAGCCTCAAAGGAGACACCAGTATGTATACATCACACAAAGAGAGTGCAGATGTTATGCGTTGAGATTCAGAAGAGCTGGAAGCACACGACAGGCTGCCAAGATCACTTATTTTTCCAATCCCAGGAAGGTCCCAAAGACAGACGTTGGGGGAGGGAAAGGGATACTTCACAGCCTCTTTGGTTATTTCAATAACACCGGTTGAGGCAGCTCGTTCATCACCATTCTCCAGGCCCAAGAGGGCATTGACCAAGCTGGAGCTGCCACAGCCCGTCTCACCCAGCACACCGATATCCAGCCGGAAGTGATCAAGAGCTGCAAGGATGGCCTGAAGCTTGGAAGGATTGTCTGTGAGATCTCTCGGCTGCGAGAGCTTGGTGATCTGATCAAGATCATCCTGGTTTATCTTCCTCGACCTTAAAGCAGTTGAGACCACAAACCTGAGAAGCAAATGTAGCCAATTTGTTAGATAAATGTAGATGCTGTAAGAAAATATAAGGTCTGCCCTGACCCAGATTCAATGCCATAAAGCTTCATGAACAATGGATTTTCATGCTAGTTCATACTGTTTTTATGCCAGTTAGTGCTTGTTAACAACAAAACTAAGCTAGTGGATCAACATAGACTTCCTAATGAGCAAAATAACTAGCTAGTTAAGCAAGTTAATCAGCCTAGTAAGGACACAAGCACACCGGCATCCCAAATTGGGGACCAATGTCCAAAACACAACATGGTTTCCAGCAACTGAACACTGAGTTAAGCATGCTTCTGGGTCCACATCCTTGTTGGTCCTAGAACAACATTACTAACAACCAATCAGATTTTATGGTTAGGGCTAACATTAGGGTTAGGGGATTTCTTATCAACCTAAAGTATCTTTTCCCGCTAGTATAAGGGTTAGGTCAGGGGTGTCCAATCCTGCTTTTGGAAGGACACTGTCCTGCAGAATTTAGTCTCCATCCTAACTAAACACAAATAAACCAGCTAATCAAGGTCTTCAAGACCTCTACTAGAAACATTCAGGCAGATGTATTGGAGCAGGTTGGAACTAATCTCTACAGGACATTGGCCAGAAGCAGGACTGGACAACCCCGGGTTAGGTTATGGTTAGGTTTGGATTAATGGTAGGGATTGGATTAGAATTTAGGGCTGTTGTTCCATTGAACACCATTATTATCAGCCCACCTTTTGCCTCTAGTTTAAGGGTTAGGTTATTTTAAGGTTGGGTTTGGATTAGGGGTAGGGATTGGGTTAGAACTTATTTTTTTGACAGGATTGCTCTTCCAGGACCAATGAACATGTTGACCCCAGGACATGTGTAACCAGCAATGGCTGTTATTTCAGTGAGGTTCAAATGTAAATCAAGTTTGAGTAATATCAAACATTTCAAAACACAAAGAAGCTGACTTACTGTGTGTCATCAGACAGTAATTTAGGAATCCGAAGTTCCTTTGTAATCACCACCAGAAACTGACTAAAAGCCTTCTTCCGAAGCTCAGGCAGGGCTTCAGCAAGCACCTTGGCGACATCCTTCATCTTCACAAACTCTGGAACTTGGGATGCGTTTGAAGCATTCTTGCTGTCTGCTTCTGAATCGGCCGTCTCTCCAAATACTTCCTTACTTCTCTTTTGCAACTCCAGTTTGCGAGCTCTCATTCGTTCCCAGGCACAGGTCATGCACGGCCCTGTAGGCTTCTCCTCGACCACGTCCCAGTCCCGCTCAGCTTGAACCAGAAAAAAATCCTGATCTCTGCCATGCAATTCCATTTTGAGCCACATGTGGTCCTCCTTGTGCCGTTCTGTAGTGAGAACCACTAGAACATCATAGCGTGTGGAGTCATACTGCTGGTTGGTCTGGTTAATAATGGAATTTGAGGTTGGATGGCCCTGCACAGTCCACACACGAACATTTGGGATTTGACGGTGTAAAATCACAGAGTCAAAATCAGGAATGCCTCTCCCTATATATTCTGCATGCTCTGCTATCCGAACACGTTTCGTCCTGCTGCTGCTCTGGTGATTAGTATTTAACTTAGACTTTATACTATGTTCCTCATCTGCACTTTCATCTTCCTCCCAGTCTTCTGCTTCTTCTTCCTCATCTGTTTCTTCCTCCTCATCACCTTCATCATCAGCTTCCCATTCCTCCTCTTCAATTTCCTCACCCGGCCCACAGATTGCAGAAGCAAGCTGAGCATTAGCCTCCGGTGTTCCTCCAGTCACAGCTATGTCTAAAGGGAAACGCTCAAACAGTTGTAGAGCCGTCACCAGCCTGTTTTCAAATCCAGGTGCCCTGAGGGAAAACCTCCAAGGGGCGAGCATACATTTTAATTTTTCATCTGAAAGTTTTTTTTCCATCTTCAATTGTACCTTGAAACAAAAAAAAAAACATTTCATAATACAGCTTACACTAGCTACACTGTGTACCTACTGCTAACACCAGTGGTATACAGGCCTAATGATTGAATTTGACAAACAGTGTTCACAGATAAAATATGGTCAACAGAACACAATACAATAATCAATGCTCACCTGTTCTCGAGCAACAATAAGCTGCAAAAGTGCGTCCTCCGTCCTTAAGTCCTCCTGGATGAGTGTGTTTGCGGGACAGTCAGCTGTGCTAAAGTCAACACTTTGTTTGACAAGGTTTCTAGATGACATTGTAAACAGTTCTCAGGGCGTTTAAGTTTGTTAAAGCATCATGGTGTACTTAATTCCATTTAACCCATTTTTTCCCACTGTTTTTTTTTTTTAATAGTTACTTCATTTGTGAAATTCGGAATTTTGTGTTTAAAAACTAGCATACAGAAAAGTTTCAGGAGAGGTAGAATTCACATCCACACCACACATTTTCAAGTCTTTATAACTCTACACATGTTATTTCACCACCAGTGTTGCCAAGTCCGCGGTTTTCCCGTGGAATTGGGCTACTTTAACACTGTTGCCGCGGGGTTTTTTTCATGTCCGCGGGTTGAAGCGACTCCAATAACATGATATTTATCCCCTGGAATGCGAATTTTAGTAGGGGAACCCAGCCAAAAAAAACGTGTATTTTACCCCCGGAATGTGATTTTTAACTGGGGACTCCCTCAAAACGCGATTGGGCTAGTTTTGAGTAGCAATTGGGCCGGGTTTCTTGTGAAAACCTGGCAACCCTGTTCACCACCAAAGATAAAAAATAACAATACCTTTTTTTTAAAATTGTGAGTGACGCTTGTCCATGCAAAGATTCCCACCATATTTACGTTTTTTAATCGTGTTTTCAAGCACATTGCTATGTGGTTGCCAAAGTGTTTAGAGCATTTCAGCACATTGTTAAGCAGATAATAAGGTGTTTTGAGTATTTTTAGTATGATGCTATGTGGTTGCTAGGAATTTCTGGATGGTTGCTTACTGGCCCAATTCAAACAAGATCATTATCAAGTCTTAATTGTGCTTTGGTTCATTGGATGACTCGGATTTGTTCAACACTACGTATTAGAAATAGTTACAGTGATGCTTACCTTAGTCAGTACTACTACTAATAAGGAAAATGTTGTGGCATTTATGAATTCACCTTATATGCTGTTGTATATGATGTGATTCTCCAACAGAGGTCAGCATTTCTCCCTGAGCACAAGAGCAACAGGTAAATTTAGATGTCATACAAAAACAGTACTCCAAGGTAAGAATTTTAATTTAAAAAGCCTTTATAAATATTTTAAATATATATTCAATACAATAAATGAAGCCATGTCAGTATTTGATTTCTACAGACATGACTTAAAGGTTTTTTAAAATATAAATCCTACTTTGAGTGGCTTGGACCACTATTTGTATACATTGTTCACACGTAAATTGAAATGTTTTTGAAATAGCAATGGCAACTGTCACCGTTTTCCTTAATATAGACACTCCTAGATTAATTTCGTAATCATTTCAATAAAATGTCATCTGGAATAACTGAAAGTACTTGGTGGTGAAAACACAGGGAGTGAAGTTGCCCATCCCATCTCATGTGGCCTGTATAACCAAAAAAAAAAACCCACAACAAACAAGTTTGACGTCATGAAAGTGTCCACAAAAGTAAATGAACCGAATACAGACAGGTAGAGGTAAAGCAGGTGCAGTCTCAGACTGGAACAGGTGGGTCCCTGAGCAGCTACTTTTTTCTATTTGATTATTTTTAACAGCATATTAGTCCACTTTGATTTGCTTATGTGTTTGGTTTTGGATTTATTATCTTTATAATCTATACTGTAATCTTTTTTTTATTTTTTATTTCTCAGTGACCACAGATCAGACCGTTACCTTATAAATAATCTTGAGTATTTTTCTTCAGGAAAGTGTGACGAGGCCAGACAGACAAACACACTACAGCCATGGGAGCAGGAACCTTGACATGTTTGATGTTTGTAGTTATTGCTCTGAATGCAATCGCTGCTGTAAGTCTGAAACGAAATAATACATAGATTATGTTTCTGTTGTAAAGGCCTGGTTTCACAGACAGGGCTTAGACTAAACCAGGATTAGGCCATAGCTCAATTACGACATTTAAGTAATTTTTATAAATGTTATTTAGGAAAAAAAAAACATTTCTGGTGTGCATATTGAGACAAAACAAGGGCACTGACATATGTGACCCTGGACCACAAAACCAGTCATAAGGGTCAATTTTTTGAAATTGAGATTTATACATCATTTGAAAGCTGAATAAATAAGCCTTCCATTGATGTATGGTTATTATAGGACAATATTTGGCCGAGATACAACTATTTGAACATCTGGAAGCTGTGGGTGCAAAAAAATCCAAATACTGTGAAAATCGCCTTTAAAGTTGTCCAAATGAAGT
>NW_015626046.1:168364-186882 GCF_001515625.1 Sinocyclocheilus rhinocerous | reverse complement strand
GAGATACAATTATTTGAAAATCTGGAATCTGAGGGAGCTAAAAAATCTAAATATTGAGAAAATCGTCTTTAAAGTTGTCCAAATGAAGTTCTTAGCAATGCATATTGCTAATCAAAAATTAAGTTTTGATATATTTACGGTAGGAAATGTACAAAATATCTTCATGGAACATGATCTTTACTTAATATCCTAATGATTTTTGGCATAAAAGAAAAATCGATCATTTTGACCCATAACAATGTATTTTTGGCTATTGCTACAAATATACCCCAGCGACTTAAGACTGCTTTTGTGGTCCAGGGTCACATATTTTAAGATCAATCAGTGCAAGTTTCTTTCAGCTGAAACAGCTCAGACTTATATTTTAGCCTGGGACTAGGTTTAAGCCTTGTCTGTGAAACAAGGGGAAAATGTCATATTTCCTATATTACACTATAAAAATTGTTGTTTCAACTTAAAAATGTAAGTGTTTGTGTTTAATCAACTCAACTATCCAAGTTGTCACTTTTTAAAATGTATTTTCCCCTTCAGGCTGCAGGACTGGCATTATTCGCAGTGGCCATTTGGGTAGCAGCAGACGGGTATAAACTTTACCCCATATCTGGTGTGTCAGGGAAAGATGATATCTTTGCTGCAGCCTGGATTGCCATTTTTACAGGCTTTGCCTTCTTCCTCACATGCATCTTTGGCATCTTTGCTGCCCTGAAAAGAAGCCGTGGATTCATGATGGTGGTAGGTTTTCATAGAAGACAGCAATCCTAATATCTTCCATAATTACATTAATCACAGTTATTCAATATCACCTTCAGTGAGACAATTGAAATGTCGAAATGAATTTTAACTGATTATCTTTAACTGTCATCCTTCCTCAGTACCTTATCATAATGTTCATCATCTTTCTGTTTGAATGCGCATCCGCCATCACAGCAGCGACCAACCGGGATTATGTGAGTACAGTCCCCAGCCACTCTGTACTGTACTCCTGCTCTCTCTTCCTAAAGTTTTCTGTTGTTTGTACTCTGTCCTGTAAATTACAGTTTAAAATGTCATAATCATATGTAATGGAACAACAGCAGATTTATAATGGAGATAAAGTTAGCCTTTTCTTCATTTTTAAAATCCTCTTTCCTTTATTATAGCTGGTTGGGAACAGTAACTTGGTAAAGAAACAGATGCTGCAATACTATGCGGACAGCAGCACACAAGGAAAGCAGATTACACAGACATGGAACAGAGTGATGGAACAGGTACACAGAACACCTGACCTCTTGGCTTTTAACGAACACAACTGCCTTACACCTGTCCAAGGATCATGGTTAAAAAAAAACACACACACACACACACTTAGATAATATTAGGAAAGAAAAACCTTAATTTTCAGCTCAGACCTGATACAACATGCCTTTCTGTTGCCTTGTGAGAGTGGACAAACCAGTTTGTCCTCACATAAACCGCTGAGAATAACTGTTGCAACAGATTGATCATATATTTCTTGATGGGTTGCTGGCTTCATATAAATAGTAAGGCTTGAGATATACTGAATTTCAGTGATTTTACCACAAGTAATGGATGCAGAGGGAATCAAGGTTGTTTTTAACCACCATATCCATGGTAAAAATCGCTGCTTATTGCGTCAAGAAACAAAATGAATAATAATAATAATAAAAAACTTTTATTTTTTTGAATTCGAACTTAAATGGAAACAGCGAGGGGAAATCTATCACCCTCACACAAAATTCCAGATTTATGTTGTCGATTAATTTACTGGATTCCGGCCGTGAAAACTCGTCAAACAACAGTAAATGTCACCACATGTTTATTCTTCGAATTTTATGCTTACGAACACTCTAAAAAAAATGCTGGGTTGTTTCAACCCAACTTTGGGTGAAATATGGACTAACCCAGCTGCTGGGTAAATTATTTAAATTAAAATTATAACCCAAAAGTTGGGTTAGTCCATATTTGACCCAAAGTTGGGTTGAAACAACCCAGCATTTTTTTAGAGTGAAGCAGCACAGTTTGATGGATTTATATAGAATTCTGCATCTGATATTCAGTTGTGGTTGCCAAGCGACAGCAACTTGATGGATTCATATAGAATTCTGCAAGTAAAGTGCATTTTTGTTTTCCAAGCAACCCAACTTGATTGATTAATATATATAACCCAGTCTAAAAAATGCTGGGTTGTTTCAACCCACCTTTGGGCCAAATATGGACTTAACCCAGCTGTTGGGTTAAAATTTTAAAATAAATGTTTAACCCAAAAGTTGGTTAGTCCATATTTCACCCAAAGTTGGGTTGAAACAACCCAGCATTTTTTAGAGTGTAGAATTCAGCTGATGTACATTTTTCTCTTGATTGTACTGAGATTGATTAATCCCACCTTCTCCTCCATCAGGTCGAGTGCTGTGGAGCAGACGGTCCGGCAGACTGGTTTCAGTATAACTCCACCTTTAAACAGACATTCAATTCTGCATACATCTGGCCCCTCAGCTGCTGCAAGAGACTGAGTACCTTTGAGGTGGAAGATAAAGAAGGCTGTAAGGTTGGCAAGGCCACCACCATATTCTCAAAGGTAACGATTAAGTCTCGTAACATGTCACCTGATATACAGAAGGCAACAGACAGCAACAAACTGCATTACTTGCAGGAAATAAAGCAGTTGGTTGTCAGACAGTGGTTCTCAACTGGTGTCACAACACAAAGTGGTCTGTTCTGATTGAGATAATTTGAATGCAAATAATTTAAATTCAAATAATTGCAACTAATTCGGACAGTAAAATAAACAGGCATATATGAATTTTTCTCATTCACATAAATAATTCTGCATGATGTTGGGCCTATTCAGGTCAGGGCCAGATTGATAAATTTCTTTCCTTTCTTTTTTTTTTAAAGATATTTTTCTCTATGAAGATTTACTACTGGTGCACAAATTATAAAATTGTTTCCTGAGAACCACAGTGCAGTGATACAACTTTATATATGATTCAATTTAGATGCGTCACTTTACATGTTACTTCATGGTGCTTCTATGTCAATTTTTTGTTGTATTGTTTTGATACTTCAGGGTTGCTTCCAGTACATTGAATCTGTGTTAAGCCGTTACACCTGGGCTGTGAGCTGGTACGGTTTCTCCGTTCTCCTGTTAGTGGTAAGTAATATAATCTAAATGTTTTCTAAATTACCTGCTTCAAACTGCTTTAAAAGCTTGCAATAAAAAAATTTATTTAAAAAACCCTGTCACACCACAAAATGCTGAAAATCAGAATTTATGCAAAAATCAAAGATGCATGTGTAATTACACCAACAACCAAAAATAGCACAGAGGGAATGCAAGAATGTGTCCTGATTGCAAAATGTTTTGCTGTGGACTGTACTAGGGACACTAATGTTCAATGATATGAAAATAAAACAATATGTTGATTTTAAAGCTAATTTTTATATGCATTTATATTAATATTGTTGTTTTTTATAAGTATTAAAATGTTTCTATGAACTAGAGAAATTACAGTTCTATTATATAAGAACAATTCAATTGCACATCACTAGATATTCACTATTCTGATGCACTTCTGTCCTAGTTTCTCACATTAGTGATTGCCATGATCTACTATATGCAGCTGGAATAACTACGGACTCCGCATGATACATCTGCCAGCTGCACAGATGCTTCCACTCTTGCGGTCACAGAATACTACAGATGATTGATTGCGCATGGATAATTGATATGACAAGTTTCATGAATTCTTGTATAATTATCATACATTCGGATTTCATGACGTCCTATAATTTGACCTCCATTTAGCACAAAAGGAAAGTTCCAGGTTCAATACAAGTTAATCTTAAAAAAAGTGCAATAATGCTCAAAGTTAAAAACTTGAGAAAGAACTAGTGAGCAGTGAGCATCATCTCATTAAGTTGGGGAAAAAAGTTATTTGTAAGCTACCACATTAACATGCCTAAGTAACTAATTCAAATATAGCTTTCATTTAACGTTTTATTATGGATATGTTTTTTTTCTGGGGTCATTTTAAACTTTTATTTACAATATTGATCAAATAGGTTCTTCAAGTGATTGTATGAATTTGTCTTTATGCCACAGTCTACGCTTGTATTTCTTACATGAATATTTAATTTGAAATTACTAAACACCAATGAACAGGATATTTGTTTTGTAAGATTCTTTGCTGAACATCTGTATTTATAACTTATTTGACAAATGTTTCTGTTTATCAAATAAACATTTGACTGTGCTGATGATGTGTCATCATGTGCCATTGACTGACCGCAGATGGAAAAAGGCGAGCGATCGCAGCAAAACCTGTGGCTGAGGCTGTATGCAGGAACATGCCCTGGGGAATAAACCATATTTAAGAAAGCAAGAAAAGACAACAAAAGCCTGGCAGCTCTACACTCCCTGAACCACCCAAACCGTTACTGCTCAGGATAATTATCTAATGCCAATAGTTTGTCCATGTATCAGCAGAGAACAGAGGAGGGCATGTTAGATTGCGTATTTGTCAGCTTTAATTTATACTCAACTGGGTGTCGCCTGATACTCAGAAACAGACTGGTTTTGCAGGATGCCCAGCCAGGAAAGACCTCAACTTCTCTCATATTACTGTCTACAAAAAAGGCTCCCATCTCGGAGGGTGGAGACTGCAGCACTGCAAGCCCTGTGAATTAAAATCATCTCAAAATAAAACAAAACCTAGAAACACTTCTTTTAATAGCAAATGCAAACATTCAGCCTCAGGATATTCATCCAGGTTTGCCTCATCAACAGGAAGGTTATTTAGTCTCATGGTTAAATGCCATCACAATGTTACTTATCAAGGTTAATTTTAAAACTTTTTTTTTTTTAGAACTTTTAAAACTTCTTCCTGCATTCTGATTTTCTGTAATACTTACTTATTCTTAAAAAACACCCATCATTAGGCTACCTCGTCTGACCTGTGTACAAAAATATGTTCAAAAATAATCACCAAACTACAGGGTTCGTCACTGACAGTGTCCAAGATTTTAATTCACATATTTGAAAATATTACAAAATAGGATGAACTGCCTTTCGCCAAGTGCTAAAGGCTGAAGGGGAGATTGTTGGACATGTATATACCCTCAAAGCCGCATGACCTTTCTCACTGGAACGTACACGCTCACAGGTGTGCTGACATACATAGGTAGCATTAATATTTAGTGTTTTTTAAGGAACGTATCCCCTTGGTTATTCACTGCATAGATATGTATTAAAACAACAGAGATAACAGACATGCAAACACACAGCGTCACATTCTCACTCATACACACTCTTTTTCTCATTTAGAATTTACTAGTGTGGAAAACTGTAAATAGGTGTAACTGGGCTTAGGACAGGGTTTTTATCTAGCTCTTTAATATTTGTTTTCATAACGAAGGATTATTTAAAAAGATGATAAATTATTTAAGAGAAGGCACCAATTATTAAACAAATCTTAAAGAGATTCCATCTCTGGTCAATTTTAGAAGAATATCCAGGACATTTTTAATGACCTGAAAGGTACTATAGTACTAAGTAATAAACATTGGAACATAGGTATCTGCAGTATCTGATAAAAACGGCTTTTAAATTTATAAGGTCTTCTAAGACAAGTGTTGTACGCATTGAAGGAATTTTCAGGGTTTTGTGGTGAATAGTACCAATTATTCAATTCCTCCTTCACAGAAACCCATGGATGTCTGGGAGTGACACATTGTGAAATGACCTACCTGAAATACTTGCTTTGGATTAGAACGCCAATATTGATACACAAATCATCTGACACATTATTTGACAGTGAGCAGAAAGCAGTACCTCACAGAAGTATGCGCTCTCAATTACACACCCTCTCAAAAAATCTGCAATTACTGTTCCTTTTTATGTGCTTAACATCAGACACTCTGCGCAAGACACATTCATTCACACACAAATTCACACACAGACTTTAAAGAAATTAAAACAAAAAAACTCAAAGTCCTAATCTTCACATTCTTTGAAACAAATTCAAGAAAGGCAAAATAAAACTATTTCACAATAACTCATTCCATTGAAAACTTACAATAACTTAGAAAAAAAAAACAATTAAAATGGAAATAATATCCCAGTGTTGCTAAAAATTTAAGATAACAAAAACTAGCCATACTCATAAAGTTTCATATAACCACCAGCATCTCTTGAGGTTATTTATATTGTACTTTGTGGAGGAAGAAAGACATATCTAGCTTGTGCCCCTGTACAGCATGACTTAGTGTCAATAAGAACCTTAAATCAAACAAAACCCAAAGCAGAAAAACAAAAATTAGCCACTGAGCAACGTCCTGTCAGAGTAATAGCAGCTATGTACCTCTCTGACTCCCTCTGCTGGACAGCACAGTGTGTTCTGGAATGTTTTCATATCTAAGCCACTTTATGGTTCACTTCTTTGATCCTTACTGCTTCATGTCTTATTCTCATACACTTTTTCCACTCCAATACACACACTAATAGCAGGACAGCAATGGGGTCTTTCTGAGACAGAAACACTAGTAAAGACATACCCCACTTAACTTTGTTTCTGTACATTCGGTCTCCCCTTGGGGAGGTTAACACAATTAGTTTCACAACGTGTTAATTTGTACAGGAAACATAAAAGTCTAGTGCTTACACCGGTCTACATCATATCATCTAAAGACACAGGATTGTTTGTGGCAGTTGTGCTCTTTAGCAGTAACTACGGGTCTGGCCTTCAGTTCGGATGGTCCAGTTGGGGCCCGGCAGGCTTCCCTGCCGGTTTAAGCCTCTCTGGTTTCGTAACCCCGGAGGTCGGAGAGAAGGATCCAGGACAATATCTCGTCGTGGTGTGTTGGGATACTGGGGAAGCACTGGCCCTGACTGGTACGGGTACTGGTTATATTGGTTGGCCACATTCTGGGGCCCATATCCTCTTGTCGATCCAAGCGCTAAGTTGGAGAAGGCCACTGTAGGTGGAGTGCATGTGTGGGAAGAGTCTGGGAGGCCTTGTGTGCCCCAACTGGGGTATGGGGGGTCCTGATAATATGGTCTTGGGGGATAAGGATTAGGGTTTGTGCTTTCTCCCTGGGCACCTGGGATAAAGTCTTGGCTTCTGTAAAACTTAAGTACTTGGTTGCCAGATGGCATGACGTCAAAAGCTTGTCTATATTGGCCTCCGGCAGATCTCCGCAAGGGGTCTTGACGTTGGAAAGGTCCTGATCCCTCTCTAGGTGGCACCTGACCTTCAATGTGCCCTCGAGAGGGTCCTGGAGTGTAGATATTGTACGCAGGTGGAGGCTGCTGTTGCTGGCTAGGGTAGGGATTTGGAGGGTGCTCGATGTGCGGAGAAGAGGACAAAGAAGACAGCACAGAAGGACCCTCCCTTTCATCCTCTGCAAGCTTTTCAATTAGCAAGGAGGCAATTTCCTTCCCAGTCAAGACTTGAGCAGGCTCTGAGCTGGTACTTTGGGGATCTGAGCGACTGCGGAAATGCATGGCATTGAAGGCAGACGCTGCTATATTGATCACTTTGGAATCTGAGGACACATCATTCTGGGCAGGGTTGTCAAAGCTAGCAGTGGAACTTTCTTGCTCTGAATGCTTCTGTTTGTCATCCGGTGGTGACTTGGAAGGTGGTTCCAGCAACTCAGATGCTTGATGATCATTTTCGTCAAGGTCTGTGGTAGCCCAGCCCTTTGAATTAACCCCTGATCCTGGTGGGTTTGGGAAAGGGTAGTTGACGTAGATGTGCTCAGGCTGATCTTTTGTGATTCCTTGCACCGGTGAGGCCTGAGACGGCTTTGAAACAGCATGCTGATGCTGATTCAGTGGCGAGTCTTCCGGTCTGGAAGCCTCAAAGTACCGGTAACACACCTTCCCGTTTTCAAAGTAGGGGTGAAGCTGGGAGGCAGTGTGGTCTGCTGAAGGGGAACGCTGGGGGCGAATCAAGCTACGTTGGTGCACAGACAGAGGCACCATGCCAGCAGAGGAACCCACTCCAACAGATGCGGATATAGGATGCACTTCACTGCGGGACAACCTGACAGATGATGATGTCTGTGGCTGGGGACGGGGGTGAGGAGGATGTCCTGATGATCCATCCTGAGAGCGATGGTGAGAATGAGAATGAGAAAATGAGAAAGAATGAGAGTGTGCTGCGGCCCAAGCTCGTGTGGCCTCAGATGACCACAGCTGGGGAGTCCTACAGCCCCCAGGTCCTTGGGGGTTGTAGGGAGGAGGGTAACCCCTGGAAATAGGCCTTTGATTGGCTGGATCAGTAAGACGAAGGTTTCCTTCCAGATCCAGCTTCATATTTTGATAGCTGTGGCATGCATAGCTGGGTGGCACTTGTGGATGCTCAGGTGCACCAATTTCGTAGTAGAAGTTCTCCATCTTGGAAGGGTCTTCAGAGGAGGGGACAACTGGTCTGATTGGTGTGGACTGGGCCTGTTGCTGTTGTTGGGGAAGGTGTGCAACCTGGGCAGCTTGGTTGGCCATCCTGGCTGCATGATAGCGAGACAGCATGTCAGAGGTACTGTTGATACGCTCAGAGAAAGCTCTGGAAAGTGGTGTGTTCCCTTGCGGTGGACCTGCCAAATGTCGAATGCGACTGGCATCCAAGGAGCGACGCATGTAATCATGCCGGTCAGTCTGAGAGAGTGGAGCCCTCAAGGGAGCAAGATCAGGGGGCTTGGGTGGCACTTTTGGGCGAGTGGGCTGGAAGGCTCGTACCTGGGCCAGTGGAGAGCTCTCTGATTTAGAATGCAGAAGCTGAGTGTGTGGTTGGGCTGCAGGCTTGGACTGGCTGCTGGATTTCTCCTGCTGAAGCTGTGGAGCAGAAAACTGCCGCCCATATGCTGGGGGTTTTCTCTGAGAAGGGACGGCTTCGGTGGAAGAGGGTGGGCTGGATTTTGAGGGCTGTGCTGGAGAAGTTGGTTCTTCATTCTTGTAAATGGGGCTTGGTGTTCGCTCATTGTCTTCAGAGGAACTGGCAGCTGACAACTCAGAATTGGATGTCCCAGAGTCAGAGACTGAGCTGTCAGAAGAGAGAGTCCCAGTGTCCTGCCCAGGTGGTGACCTTGGTTCTGTACCATGTGATTTGTCTGCAGGCTTTTCAGTAGCAGTTCCACCATCATCATCATCATTATCGTCATCACCCTCAGTCTTCCATACAGACAAGGGGCGCACCGTGGAGTAGATCTGATTAGGATCAGAAGACAGCAGAGCACCCGCATCAGCAGAAAGCGACCTCTGGAAGCGGACGTCTGTCTCATGGGAGGTTCCTCTCTGACGGGGGCGGTATGGGGGTGAGGCACCTTGCCGCAGTGCCTTGTTGGCACTTTCAGCCAGAGCCAGAGCCATGAGGCGTGCAGGGTTCTTGGGGGGAGGAGGAGGGGGCTGCTGTGATGGAAGGGGAAAACCAGTGGGACCCAAGATACCTGAAAAATGTTTGAGAGTAAGGAATTAGGAAAAAAGTAGGCACTTGAATGAATGAACTATTTTTAACATTAAACAAGAGGTTTCCAAACTTGTGGTGCATGGAAAAATATATTTATGTCAGAAAGTTCTCTCATTGCAAATGTACAGCAATTGGACAAAACCTGCGTATTTTGGAAAATTACCCAAAATGATCATGTTTTCTGACACAGGGCAATGGTGGTACTTGACAACAGTCATAGACAAGGGTGTGCAGTCTGAAAAGTTTGGGAACCACTGCAGTAGGCCATAATCAGAGTGTGTACTCACTAGGACCCTTGATTTTGGCGATGAGGCCCAACTTATTGCTGAGCTCTTGCTGGCAGCTCTCTGTGAGTTGAAAATCACATGACCTCAGGAGCATAGATATCATTTGGGGTGGCTGAGGTGGTCCACTGCTTGGAAGTCCAGGTTGCAATTCACCAGCTCTTCCACCAATCATTTCCAGAACCTTAAAAGAGTTCAAATGGTTTACTTGTAGTTCTCTGCACATTAAACTGGGATAGATTTCACTTTAAAGGTTTTACTCCAAATAATACCACTACATTATGTCTGTGCCCCAACAAAATCACCAAATATGTTATGCTCACCTTGGCAGGTACACTGATGGCGATCGGGTCAGAGATGTCCAGAGGGGGGGATTTTGGCACTTTAGGTGAAAGTGCATGAACCACTTTACGTGTAAAGGAACGCCTCTCTTGAGGGGGCTGAGACGGGGGTGCAGAGGTCGCTGGAGCTGGCGTCTGGCTGTGTGATGGGCTTAGGTTTGATTCGCCCTGCTGGGCTGTGCTTGCGGGAGCATTAGTGACTGCAGAGGGCCTGTGTTGACAGAACACTTGCTGAGGCGGAGCTGCTGCAGCCAGGATCAAACTCCGACGGGCTGCGGCCTCAGATTGATTGAGAACTGAGTCTGGATCTTCTGTGATTGAGCGCTGGCTACCAGACCGGGTGTGGGCTTGCTGGCTCAGACACCGGTAGGGAGGGGGTGCGGACGCAGGAGGGGACTCCTTGCCGCTAAGATCGACAGCCGTGCTCACTAACCCTATTGGCCCATCTTCCAGGAAGGTGGGGCTAAAGTCAATGACATCTTCTGCCATCCATGAGGCAGATGGTTCCTGGGAAAAATCAGGCAACATGTACACACCCTCCTCATCTTCTTCATCTTCATTTTCCTCCTCATCTGCATCACGGGTTTCCTCAGGCAGCAGGCTATCGTAAGAGCGGCTTGGATGGATTCTAGATGGGGAACGCTGGGGAAGGAGCTGCGGATCAACAGAGGCAGCCAGAGAGAGACCATCACTGCTGGAGCGAGGTCTTCGTAAGCGCTGCATCTTTCCCTGACCTGAGAAGAAAAGAGAGCATCACACATCACTCTTACTTTTCAATACCTTCAATAATTTCTATATCCAATTTGGTAACACTTTATAATAACTTTCATTTATAAATCATTAACAAACATTATATAATGCTTAACAGATCATTAGTTAATATATATTCACATAGCTAGAAATATGAGATAATGTTCTTGTTAATGTTTACTAATGAACTTACTAAACATTACCTAATGATTAACATATGATTATTTCATGTAAATTGAAATAATTACAAATGTCAGTAAACTTTCAGTTCATATGATCTTCATTTGTTGGTCTTTGTTTGTGTACAATAGACCTCTATTTGACTTTCAGTTCATATGATCTTCATTTGTTGGTCTTTGTTTGTGTAAAATAGACCTCTATTTGCACATCTTAACAAATAATCTATTAATTATCTGTTCATGTTTTTGCAGTACCCAATCTAAAGTGGGAACTTTTAATCATTTGCAAATGTTTATAAATGTTTACTAATCATTAATACCTTTATGAGCAGTCATCTCAATGGCAAAAAGTGTCCCAAAAGACCTGAATTTACCCTATTCACACATCTTTACTAATCATTTATTAATCATTTGTTCATGTTTTTGCAGTAGCCAATCTAAAGTTGAAACTATTTATCATCTGTAAATGTTTTATAAACGATTACTAATCATTTAGTACCTTTATGGGCATTAGACTTTTAGCTAATGTAATAAGGTTTGTGTAAAGGGTGACTGGTTAAGTTTAGCTAAATGCTTGTTAAAGACATAACAGATTGTAATTGTGGTGCAAAAAAGTTTTTTATTGCCTCAACACACACATTAGTATACTACTCTTCAGTATACCATTCAACAGGATATTCCTTGAATCATAAATAAACAGGGGAAAACAAAATTTTTTTTAAAAGAAAATATTTGTTGATTTATCAAAACAATATAAAATAAACAGATTGAACCGTGTTCCCTTATAGTAATCAAATTGACCCCTGTACACTTTTGACCTTTTAACCAACCCTTAAACCTACCCATACCACCAAACCTGTCCCTAACCTTACCCGTATAACACCTCAATAGCAGCAAAAGTGTCGAGCATTAACACAAGCTTTTAATCATTTTATAACATCTGTTAAAATCATTTGTAGATTTTTAATAAGTGCTTGATCATATGAAATCGAAAGTTTAATGACATTTGTAAGTATTTTAACTTACATGAAATAATGATTTGTTTGAACATTATCTAATGTTTAATCTAATGTTTCTAACTCTTTGAATATATATTAACTAATGATCCATTAAGCATTATATAATGTTTGTTAATGATTTATTAATGAAAGTTATTATAAAGTGTTACCGGGGTCGGTAAGATTTTTTTAATATTTTAAAAAGTCTTTCACTTACCAAGGCTGCATTTATTTGACCAATAACAGTACAAAAAAGGATTATTACAATTTAACATAACTGTTTTCTCTTTTAATATATTTTAAACCATATTTTCATCAGCAATTACTCCAGTCTTCAATGTCACATGATCCTTCAGAAATCATTCAAATATGTTGATTTCATAATAAGAAACATTTCTTATTATCATCAATGTTGAAAATAGTTGTGCTGTTTTTGAGGTGACACTTTTTTCAGGACTCTTTGATGAATGGAAAGTTCAAGTTCAACAGCATACGTGAAACAGAATTTTTTTTTCAGTTTAATGCACCCTTGCTAAATAAAAGTATTTATTTCTTTCAAAAGAAATCTTACTGACACCAAATCTTTGAACAGTATATACACACACTTTTATAATTGTATCATAATAATGAAAAATGATTAAATATATATTTACACTTGTTTACATACTTTTTTTCACATTTTAAAGTACTGATCTTTTAGGTCTTAAATCTTATTACACTGCTCCCTGGTGTTACCAAATGTCATTCATACCTGCTCCACTGTGCTGAGATGACAGGGACTCTTCACTCTTTGCTGACCTTAGCGTCACACTGTCCACCCTGCAACCTAAAGCAAACAAAAAGCACTAAAAACCAGGTCATTTTCCTCTAACATCAGCATGCAAATCTATTTAGGATTAATTACAATCTAAAGAAATATGTACGATATCTCTTATACCTGCATGAGAGGTAGCAGGCTGGAACAAAGAGGTGATTCTGGTGTGTTTGCGTCGACCTGCCGCTGTAGGTTTCCCAATGGCAAAAAACGTCTTCCAGCTCCCACCTGCCGACTTTCGGACCTTCATCCCTCTTTTCCTCCTAAAAGAAACAAGAAGAAAAATGTCAAATGATTAAGTACTGAGTAACAGCTCACCTATTAACTAAAATGTTGTAATTTACCGTTCTTAATTTTTCTTTAGTGTAAACAAAAAAGAAAAAAATATATATTATACATCATTAATCAAAATAATTAAATTTGTATGTTAACCATTCCTTTAAAAGTCATTAGTTTGTTCAAAGAAACCCACTTGTCAGCAGGCAGGTCCAGTACAGTGTGAAACTGGCTGATAGAGTGGTGAGGAGATCCCTGAAGGAGAAACGGAGCTTGTGTGCGAGCTTGCGCCTCCTCCAGAGATAGAAGCCTGGTGGACACAAACGACTTGGGTCTGGTCAGAGACTGTCGTGCTGTGGAGTCAGAAAGAGGCAAACCAAAAAAAATAAAAAATTCAGATTCAGATCCATTAAGCCAGAGGACAAAAGCGAGTAAATGCAATACTGCAGCGGAGAGCACAGCGTTCAACAACAAATGCGATTCAACATGATACACTGCAAACGGCAAGACACCTAAGCATCAACAAAAAACATCAGCTCCTCCAAAGCTTCTGTAGTCTGTGCAGTTCTTCTGCAACAAGCTTTGTAGAAGAAATACATGGGCTGGCCAACAGACTGGAAGTTCACAAAATCATACGTGGTTAAGGCCAGAAACAAACTCTACGCAAGTACACAAATGCACATGCTTTGCCGGTGCTTACTAAGATTTCACATGCAAAATTTGCAATACTAAGTCAAGTCAGGTAATGCACCTTATAGCTCCTCTTTTAACAATGTTGAGAATTCGGTACATACTTGTGTTACATTATGATTTGCAATTGAGCTTGTATATCTAGGAAAGCTCGTGTTTGTACTTGCGTAGAGCTTTTTTTGGGCCTCAGCAAGCCTGTAAAGTCTGGGACATCAGACGAGTAGAGAAATCGAATATAACGCCTGCAAAAGTATAACGTTTTAGCATTTTGAGAAAGATTGCAACGCTTGATGTGCATAACATGTAAAAGCTGTCTGCTCAAAGCAATATTTGGGGTTAATTTGTAGAAGATACCTATGATTAATACAAAAACTTAAGCTGACATAACAGACAAAAAAAACTAAATGACACTTTACCTTCGGTCATTGTCTTATAGTTGAGTCCACAAACAGATACTCTATAGCTCAGATTTTTTATTATAACATCCATCCCACTCACCCATCTTACCAAATGATTTCCCTCAATGTCCTACTTAATGAAAACCAAATTTATATAGTGGAAAAGATCAATTAATAGCAACCAAAAACATTTTGTCTAATATTAAGATTTTCTTCTCATACAAAACAAAAAACTGCTTAATAAATGTCAACAAAAGAATTTATTGCCTTATATCCACCTGTGTGCTGTACAGTTTTAACATGTCATTTACATAGGCAAAAGATGTCTTTACAGCTGTCCTCGAACATAAACAGCTGTCAAAATAATCCATCCATGTGGAAAATTACATAGCTAAATGGCATACACTAACGTTCAAAAGTTTGGGCTTGGTAAGATTTTTGAAAGAACTCTTGCTCACCAAGACTGCATTTATTGGATCAAAAATATAGTAAAAACAGTGCAACTGTGATATTTTATTAGATTTTAAAATATAATTTATTCCTGTGTTGCAAAGCCATTTCTCCAGTCTTCAGTGTCACATGATCTTTCAGAAATATTTTTGTGTAAACCATATTTTTTCTAGGAACAGACAATTCAAAAGAACAGCATTTATATAAAATAGAAATAATTTGTAATATTAAGTATATATGTCCTTGCTGTCTCTTTTGATCAATTTAGTCTGTCCTTTCTGAATAAAAGTATTAATTTCTTCCACAAAAAAATCTTACAGAGCCCAAACTCTTGCGTAAACATCCATCCATCTATCCATGAATACATCTTACTGATTTTTCAGAAACAATACATGGGAGTTTTTAAAGGGATAGCATCGATTCCCACCGGAGCCGTGTGGGACACTTTTTATGATGGTTGGACGCGCTTTATTGGACTTCTTTTAGACTACTGAAAAATAACACCCATTGACTGCCATTATAAAGCTTGGAAGAATCAGGACATTTTTTAATATAACTCTGATTGGATTCGTCTGAAAGAAGAAAGTCATATACACATAGGATGCCTTGAGGGTGAGTAAATCATGGGGTAATTTTCATTTTTGGGTGACCTATCCCTTTAACTCAGCAGTATGTACTGTCTCTATGGCCCCTTAAGCTGGCTTGACCAGGTTTTTCCTGGTAGAACAGATTGTGATTTGAGTGTCTACTGCAGAGGGTCAGTCTGGATCTCATATCATGGAGAAGCGTCGTAGCTCTGGGTCCAGATAGGAGGGGTCAGTCAAACAGGACTCCCCCCTTGCCTCCTGAAGACTAACCAGGCGTGTTCGGGGCTGGCGTGAGATCTTGTGCTCCGCCCCTCTTGTCACTATGGAAACACACAGCTCGCTCTCAGTAAGCCTCACTTACACATGGGTGAGGCCATTGTAAACATGTTCCACAGTGCTATGTTAGCAAAGCTCATCACGAGAGACTAACTTATGAAAATCACACGTATTATAGGGCTATTATAGGGTTATTTTCAACTATTTTAAAGGAAATAAGTTTTATATCACCTCCTTTATATTGCAATTGGCGAATATGAGAGCAATATGAAAAACCTTTTAATAGGGTCTCTGATTTAAACCTCACTAAATTGCAAAAGGGTTTGGAAGTTTTTTGATCATTCAAAAAAAAAAAAAGATTTGGAGTTAAAAATATTCACAGAAGTCCCCATGTGGCATTTTACATAATTTAAATTGCTTTAATAAAGCATATTTAAGTAAAAATGACTGCAACTATACATATTCCATATTGGTGGATACAAATAAAAATCATTAACTATTCATTTTTTCTGGTTAATTTTGTGCAAAATTTGTGAGGTCAGTAAGATTTTGAAAGAAGTCTTGAGTTTTTTAATGAAAATATAAATTGATGTTCAAGAAACACTTCATGTTATTATCAATGTTGAAAACAATTGTGTTGCTTAAAATATCTGTGGAAACAGTTTTTTTTTTTTTGTTTTTTTTAAATTCCAAGATTTTTTTTTCAAGATTCTTGATAATAAAATTTATGATAAATAAAAATGAAAAAGAACAAAATGTATTTGAAATAGAAATCTTTTGTAACTTTAGTGTCACTTTTGATCAATTTAATGCATCCTTGTTAATTAAAATTGTTCATTTCTTTAAAAACAAAACAAAAAAACAACTGACCCCAAACTTCAGAACGGTAGTTTAAATATCAAGAAAAATATCATTAAATAAATTTATTTATCTGTATCACCCAGCCGAAATATACTCAATTTATGTTGATTATTACAGATATTTCATATTGTGTCATAAGTAATGAAAAAGAAAAGACAGGAAGTCACAGGCCTTGTTGTAGGAGTCACATATCACTGTTAAATATGAAAACAAGAAATAGCTGCATCTCAGAAGGGAAGAAAACTGTGGAGAAATTAAGGCCTGGAGGCTGCATCAGATGCCACTTTAAACCAAAGGCTGGCAGAGGAAGTTATTAAACACATTCTCTTAATCTGTGGCAATTCCATAATGAAAACAAGCCAGAAGAAGCATTACATCTGGTGCATGTGCTACTATATCAGTTTACCAGACACCTCTGTTCCAAAACATAGTGCACTGTCTGCATAAGCAGCATCCTAACTAAAGTTTGTCACTAAGATTGGCACATTACAGGATTGGCTTCTTCCTGAAGGATACAATATTGTTGCCAAAAGAAAGTATCTTTCAAGGCAGCATAATTCAAATGCTTACCTTTTTGCCTATGATGTCTTAAAATGCTGCTTATGTGGGCAGCTCACTAGATTTTGGAACAAAACCAACATCACTGACTGTTTAATGAAAGTGCTGTTTTAAGACACCAGATGGAATGAGTGGTTTACTGATGAGTGTGAACATCTATAGAGAAACAGATTTGTTGGTTCAACATACCTGCACTGAAACGGCCAACAGAAGTGAAGGAGTCACTGAACAGAACTTCCACATTGCTGAGCAGAAACTCCACAACCACGGACTGGATACGCACTTCTTTAAATGGATCAGCGCCGTTTAAGCCTGCTGCTTCGATTTCTTTGGACCTGACACAAAACAACAGCAGATTCAGCTTCAGATACAAGAGTTTTAATTTGAAGCCTGAGCCTGTACTCATAAAAACCACAACAAAAACACTTAAGCTGAGGTGAGAACGTCAACAATGACAGAATACAAATATCATCATACGAGTGATTTCAGCAGTAACAAATACTGATATTTTAGCTCAAAATATTATATTTTAAAATCTTGATATTCAATGATCATTTATATAACTATTTCTGAGAAGACCAAAAGCATGGCTTCAAGTGAAATTAGGCATCAAAATATTAGGGCTACAGATGTATAAATGCACAGCAGAAAAGATATATAACAAAATATTTTAAAATCTGGCACAGAAAAATTTAGTTCTCACCTACATTATGGCTACTTTCCAATAAATTAGTAAATAAATAAACAAAATATTGATTTGAGCTGAAAAGAGACCCCTTTTTGACTATTTCAGATATGAAACTAGCACAGTTTCCTAGTACAGTTGTCAGTAATACAGTACATTAAACAAAAATATCTGACTGCAGAATTTTGTGCGTGACTGATAAGAATCAAGTATTCTGTGACTGACCAATCAGAATCAAGTATCCAGGAAAGCCATGTAATAAACTGACCTTAAAGGCATAAAATGAAAATTCTGTCATCATTTACTCACCCTCAAGTTGTTCCAAACCTGTATGAGTTTCTTTCTTCCGTTGAGCACAAAAGAATATTTTAAAGAATGTTGGTAACCAAACAAGATGACAGTAGCCACTGACTTCCATAGTATGTTGGTTGGCTACCAACATTCTTCAAAATATCTTCTTTTGGAACAACTTGAGGGTAGGGCTGGGCGATATGGGCAAAAATTAATATCTCTGTATTTTTTGGCCGATTTGCGATATACGGTATATATCTCTGTATTTTCGTTAAAATAGATGAAAATATAAAAATAGACTTACTTGTACGTTTAAAATTCTACATGTCACATTTATTGTCCAACTACAAATATTTCAGCGAAATGTATATTTTAGTCAGAATTATTGCGCTCCTATTTCATTGAGCTCTGTCTGTTTGGCGCGCATGCGCACGGTGGCGCTCGTTCACTGAAGTCTGTGTGAAGTTTAGCGGAGAATCCCAAAGCAGAAGGCTCATGCACTTCTGACAGAAAAATGGAAATATTTCCATGGCTTTCTAACATTTACAGATGGAGAATATACCTGTGAAATGTAAGTTATGCATTCAGGAAGACAGCACATCTCAAACACATTAAA
>NW_015626046.1:158535-165936 GCF_001515625.1 Sinocyclocheilus rhinocerous | reverse complement strand
AGACCTGAATTTACCCTATTCACACATCTTTACTAATCATTTATTAATCATTTGTTCATGTTTTTGCAGTAGCCAATCTAAAGTTGAAACTATTTATCATCTGTAAATGTTTTATAAACGATTACTAATCATTTAGTACCTTTATGGGCATTAGACTTTTAGCTAATGTAATAAGGTTTGTGTAAAGGGTGACTGGTTAAGTTTAGCTAAATGCTTGTTAAAGACATAACAGATTGTAATTGTGGTGCAAAAAAGTTTTTTATTGCCTCAACACACACATTAGTATACTACTCTTCAGTATACCATTCAACAGGATATTCCTTGAATCATAAATAAACAGGGGAAAACAAAATTTTTTTTAAAAGAAAATATTTGTTGATTTATCAAAACAATATAAAATAAACAGATTGAACCGTGTTCCCTTATAGTAATCAAATTGACCCCTGTACACTTTTGACCCTTTAACCAACCCTTAAACCTACCCATACCACCAAACCTGTCCCTAATCTTACCCGTATCACACCTCAGTAGCAGCAGACGTGTTGTGCATTAACACAAGCTTTTAATCAATTTATAACATCTGGTAAAATCATTTGTAGATTCTCAATAAGTGCTTGATCATAAAGAAATTGAAAGTTTAATGACATTTGTAAGTATTTTAACTTACATGAAATAATGATTTGTTTGAACATTATCTAATGTTTAATCTAATGTTTCTAACTCTTTGAATATATATTAACTAATGATCCATTAAGCATTATATAATGTTTGTTAATGATTTATTAATGAAAGTTATTATAAAGTGTTACCGGGGTCGGTAAGATTTTTTAAATATTTTAAAAAGTCTTTCACTTACCAAGGCTGCATTTATTTGACCAATAACAGTACAAAAAAGGATTATTACAATTTAACATAACTGTTTTCTCTTTTAATATATTTTAAACCATATTTTCATCAGCAATTACTCCAGTCTTCAATGTCACATGATCCTTCAGAAATCATTCAAATATGTTGATTTCATAATAAGAAACATTTCTTATTATCATCAATGTTGAAAATAGTTGTGCTGTTTTTGAGGTGACACTTTTTTCAGGACTCTTTGATGAATGGAAAGTTCAAGTTCAACAGCATACGTGAAACAGAATTTTTTTTTCAGTTTAATGCACCCTTGCTAAATAAAAGTATTTATTTCTTTCAAAAGAAATCTTACTGACACCAAATCTTTGAACAGTATATACACACACTTTTATAATTGTATCATAATAATGAAAAATGATTAAATATATATTTACACTTGTTTACATACTTTTTTTCACATTTTAAAGTACTGATCTTTTAGGTCTTAAATCTTATTACACTGCTCCCTGGTGTTACCAAATGTCATTCATACCTGCTCCACTGTGCTGAGATGACAGGGACTCTTCACTCTTTGCTGACCTGAGTGTCACACTGTCCACCCTGCAACCTAAAGCACACATACAGCACTAAAAACAGCCATTTTCACATCAGCATGCAGATCTATTTAGAATGAAGTACGGTCTAAAGAAATGGATGAGATATCTTTTATACCTGCATGAGAGGTAGCAGGCTGGAACAAAGAGGTGATTCTGGTGTGTTTGCGTCGACCTGCCGCTGTAGGTTTCCCAATGGCAAAAAACGTCTTCCAGCTCCCACCTGCCGACTTCCGGACCTTCATCCCTCTTTTCCTCCTAAAAGAAACAAGAAGAAGAGAAAAATTAAATTTAGCACAAATGCTTTAATTTATATTTATAGTAATAGCTCATGAATCAAAACATCATGAATCAAAAGAATTTAATCGGTAGGTCAACTATTCCTTCAAAAGCCATTGATTTGTTCAAAGAAACCCACTTGTCAGCAGGCAGGTCCAGTACAGTGTGAAACTGGCTGATAGAGTGGTGAGGAGATCCCTGAAGGAGAAACGGAGCTTGTGTGCGAGCTTGCGCCTCCTCCAGAGATAGAAGCCTGGTGGACACAAACGACTTGGGTCTGGTCAGAGACTGTCGTGCTGTGGAGTCAGAAAGAGGCAAACCAAAAAAAATAAAAAATTCAGATTCAGATCCATTAAGCCAGAGGACAAAAGCGAGTAAATGCAATACTGCAGCGGAGAGCACAGCGTTCAACAACAAATGCGATTCAACATGATACACTGCAAACGGCAAGACACCTAAGCATCAACAAAAAACATCAGCTCCTCCAAAGCTTCTGTAGTCTGTGCAGTTCTTCTGCAACAAGCTTTGTAGAAGAAATACATGGGCTGGCCAACAGACTGGAAGTTCACAAAATCATACGTGGTTAAGGCCAGAAACAAACTCTACGCAAGTACACAAATGCACATGCTTTGCCGGTGCTTACTAAGATTTCACATGCAAAATTTGCAATACTAAGTCAAGTCAGGTAATGCACCTTATAGCTCCTCTTTTAACAATGTTGAGAATTCGGTACATACTTGTGTTACATTATGATTTGCAATTGAGCTTGTATATCTAGGAAAGCTCGTGTTTGTACTTGCGTAGAGCTTTTTTTGGGCCTCAGCAAGCCTGTAAAGTCTGGGACATCAGACGAGTAGAGAAATCGAATATAACGCCTGCAAAAGTATAACGTTTTAGCATTTTGAGAAAGATTGCAACGCTTGATGTGCATAACATGTAAAAGCTGTCTGCTCAAAGCAATATTTGGGGTTAATTTGTAGAAGATACCTATGATTAATACAAAAACTTAAGCTGACATAACAGACAAAAAAAACTAAATGACACTTTACCTTCGGTCATTGTCTTATAGTTGAGTCCACAAACAGATACTCTATAGCTCAGATTTTTTATTATAACATCCATCCCACTCACCCATCTTACCAAATGATTTCCCTCAATGTCCTACTTAATGAAAACCAAATTTATATAGTGGAAAAGATCAATTAATAGCAACCAAAAACATTTTGTCTAATATTAAGATTTTCTTCTCATACAAAACAAAAAACTGCTTAATAAATGTCAACAAAAGAATTTATTGCCTTATATCCACCTGTGTGCTGTACAGTTTTAACATGTCATTTACATAGGCAAAAGATGTCTTTACAGCTGTCCTCGAACATAAACAGCTGTCAAAATAATCCATCCATGTGGAAAATTACATAGCTAAATGGCATACACTAACGTTCAAAAGTTTGGGCTTGGTAAGATTTTTGAAAGAACTCTTGCTCACCAAGACTGCATTTATTGGATCAAAAATATAGTAAAAACAGTGCAACTGTGATATTTTATTAGATTTTAAAATATAATTTATTCCTGTGTTGCAAAGCCATTTCTCCAGTCTTCAGTGTCACATGATCTTTCAGAAATATTTTTGTGTAAACCATATTTTTTCTAGGAACAGACAATTCAAAAGAACAGCATTTATATAAAATAGAAATAATTTGTAATATTAAGTATATATGTCCTTGCTGTCTCTTTTGATCAATTTAGTCTGTCCTTTCTGAATAAAAGTATTAATTTCTTCCACAAAAAAATCTTACAGAGCCCAAACTCTTGCGTAAACATCCATCCATCTATCCATGAATACATCTTACTGATTTTTCAGAAACAATACATGGGAGTTTTTAAAGGGATAGCATCGATTCCCACCTTTTTATGATGGTTGGACGCGCTTTATTGGACTTCTTTTAGACTACTGAAAAATAACACCCATTGACTGCCATTATAAAGCTTGGAAGAATCAGGACATTTTTTAATATAACTCTGATTGGATTCGTCTGAAAGAAGAAAGTCATATACACATAGAATGCCTTGAGGGTGAGTAAATCATGGGGTAATTTTCATTTTTGGGTGACCTATCCCTTTAACTCAGCAGTATGTACTGTCTCTATGGCCCCTTAAGCTGGCTTGGCCAGGTTTTTCCTGGTAGAACAGATTGTGATTTGAGAGACCACTGTAGAGGGTCAGTCTGGATCTCATATCATGGAGAAGCGTCGTAGCTCTGGGTCCAGATAGGAGGGGTCAGTCAAACAGGACTCCCCCCTTGCCTCCTGAAGACTAACCAGGCGTGTTCGGGGCTGGCGTGAGATCTTGTGCTCCGCCCCTCTTGTCACTATGGAAACACACAGCTCGCTCTCAGTAAGCCTCACTTACACATGGGTGAGGCCATTGTAAACATGTTCCACAGTGCTATGTTAGCAAAGCTCATCACGAGAGACTAACTTATGAAAATCACACGTATTATAGGGCTATTATAGGGTTATTTTCAACTATTTTAAAGGAAATAAGTTTTATATCACCTCCTTTATATTGCAATTGGCGAATATGAGAGCAATATGAAAAACCTTTTAATAGGGTCTCTGATTTAAACCTCACTAAATTGCAAAAGGGTTTGGAAGTTTTTTGATCATTCAAAAAAAAAAAAAGATTTGGAGTTAAAAATATTCACAGAAGTCCCCATGTGGCATTTTACATAATTTAAATTGCTTTAATAAAGCATATTTAAGTAAAAATGACTGCAACTATACATATTCCATATTGGTGGATACAAATAAAAATCATTAACTATTCATTTTTTCTGGTTAATTTTGTGCAAAATTTGTGAGGTCAGTAAGATTTTGAAAGAAGTCTTGAGTTTTTTAATGAAAATATAAATTGATGTTCAAGAAACACTTCATGTTATTATCAATGTTGAAAACAATTGTGTTGCTTAAAATATCTGTGGAAACAGTTTTTTTTTTTTTGTTTTTTTTAAATTCCAAGATTTTTTTTTCAAGATTCTTGATAATAAAATTTATGATAAATAAAAATGAAAAAGAACAAAATGTATTTGAAATAGAAATCTTTTGTAACTTTAGTGTCACTTTTGATCAATTTAATGCATCCTTGTCAATTAAAATTGTTCATTTCTTTAAAAACAAAACAAAAAAACAACTGACCCCAAACTTCAGAACGGTAGTTTAAATATCAAGAAAAATATCATTAAATAAATTTATTTATCTGTATCACCCAGCCGAAATATACTCAATTTATGTTGATTATTACAGATATTTCATATTGTGTCATAAGTAATGAAAAAGAAAAGACAGGAAGTCACAGGCCTTGTTGTAGGAGTCACATATCACTGTTAAATATGAAAACAAGAAATAGCTGCATCTCAGAAGGGAAGAAAACTGTGGAGAAATTAAGGCCTGGAGGCTGCATCAGATGCCACTTTAAACCAAAGGCTGGCAGAGGAAGTTATTAAACACATTCTCTTAATCTGTGGCAATTCCATAATGAAAACAAGCCAGAAGAAGCATTACATCTGGTGCATGTGCTACTATATCAGTTTACCAGACACCTCTGTTCCAAAACATAGTGCACTGTCTGCATAAGCAGCATCCTAACTAAAGTTTGTCACTAAGATTGGCACATTACAGGATTGGCTTCTTCCTGAAGGATACAATATTGTTGCCAAAAGAAAGTATCTTTCAAGGCAGCATAATTCAAATGCTTACCTTTTTGCCTATGATGTCTTAAAATGCTGCTTATGTGGGCAGCTCACTAGATTTTGGAACAAAACCAACATCACTGACTGTTTAATGAAAGTGCTGTTTTAAGACACCAGATGGAATGAGTGGTTTACTGATGAGTGTGAACATCTATAGAGAAACAGATTTGTTGGTTCAACATACCTGCACTGAAACGGCCAACAGAAGTGAAGGAGTCACTGAACAGAACTTCCACATTGCTGAGCAGAAACTCCACAACCACGGACTGGATACGCACTTCTTTAAATGGATCAGCGCCGTTTAAGCCTGCTGCTTCGATTTCTTTGGACCTGACACAAAACAACAGCAGATTCAGCTTCAGATACAAGAGTTTTAATTTGAAGCCTGAGCCTGTACTCATAAAAACCACAACAAAAACACTTAAGCTGAGGTGAGAACGTCAACAATGACAGAATACAAATATCATCATACGAGTGATTTCAGCAGTAACAAATACTGATATTTTAGCTCAAAATATTATATTTTAAAATCTTGATATTCAATGATCATTTATATAACTATTTCTGAGAAGACCAAAAGCATGGCTTCAAGTGAAATTAGGCATCAAAATATTAGGGCTACAGATGTATAAATGCACAGCAGAAAAGATATATAACAAAATATTTTAAAATCTGGCACAGAAAAATTTAGTTCTCACCTACATTATGGCTACTTTCCAATAAATTAGTAAATAAATAAACAAAATATTGATTTGAGCTGAAAAGAGACCCCTTTTTGACTATTTCAGATATGAAACTAGCACAGTTTCCTAGTACAGTTGTCAGTAATACAGTACATTAAACAAAAATATCTGACTGCAGAATTTTGTGCGTGACTGATAAGAATCAAGTATTCTGTGACTGACCAATCAGAATCAAGTATCCAGGAAAGCCATGTAATAAACTGACCTTAAAGGCATAAAATGAAAATTCTGTCATCATTTACTCACCCTCAAGTTGTTCCAAACCTGTATGAGTTTCTTTCTTCCGTTGAGCACAAAAGAATATTTTAAAGAATGTTGGTAACCAAACAAGATGACAGTAGCCACTGACTTCCATAGTATGTTGGTTGGTTACCAACATTCTTCAAAATATCTTTTGGAACAACTTGAGGGTAGGGCTGGGCGATATGGGCAAAAATTAATATCTCTGTATTTTTTGGCCGATTTGCGATATACGGTATATATCTCTGTATTTTCGTTAAAATAGATGAAAATATAAAAATAGACTTACTTGTACGTTTAAAATTCAGTTAAATTCACTAAACTAAAAATGAAAATAAATGAGAACAAAAGCACAGAGTTGTGTTAGGCTATTTTGATTAGCCCATTACAGTCACTTTACAGTCAGTGCTATCATAAAAATAGACTTACTTGTAGGTTTAAAATTCTACATGTCACATTTATTGTCCAACTACATATATTTTAGCGAAATGTATATTTTAGTCAGAATTATTGCGCTCCAATTTAATTGAGCTCGGTCTGTTTGGCGCGCATGTGCGCGGCTGTGCTCGTTCACTGAAGTCTGTGAAGTTTAGCGGAGAATCCCAAAGCAGAAGGCTCATGCACGTCTGACAGAAAAATTGAAATATTTACTTGGCTTTCTAACATTTACAGATGGAGAATATACCTGTGAAATGTAAGTTATGCATTCAGGAAGACAGCACATCTCAAACACATTAAACAGCGCGAGTAGCCTTGTGTCTCTATCAGTGGTACATGCAGCCTTTCTGTCAGAGCATCTGACGGGCCGAGCCGCTTAAAACCGATATGCAAAACGAAACTATAAACTATGTCTTACCAGTTTTTAAAGGCCTTAATATGAAGCTTGTCACATGTTTAGAACAAATTGGATTATGCACTTTCTCCGCAGCAGCTCAGC
>NW_015626046.1:134769-158490 GCF_001515625.1 Sinocyclocheilus rhinocerous | reverse complement strand
TAGTCGCTGGTCCTATAGAGGGCGCAACAGGATAAGAAATCTTTGAAGGACTTCCACATTTACGCTCCATTTCCAAACAGTTCAAATGACAAATAAATGCATACTCTGAAAGCGCTCCACAAGACGTGTGATAATATTACTGGATGCTCAAAATTGAAGAGGAGAAACATGTGGGCAGCGCTGTGTCATATGCCATAGCTGTGCACAAGCTGTTTGTCACAGCTCCAGACTTATTTGTTCATTAATGACGTCATCAGCGACTAGTCGACTTCGACTCGACTTTCATCACATAAAAGTCGACTTCAAAAAATCAGAAGTCGTTCAACCCCTACTGTATATCGATAAACGATATTGCCTCATATCGAATCGCTTATAAAGAAAATATCGATATATCGTACAAACTCGATATACCGCCCATCAGTAAATGATAACAGAATTTTCATCTTTGTGTGAACTATCCCTTTAACTGCTTCCAATATCAACCATAAGCAGGCTGATGATGGTAGTTTGAAAAATAAAAAAATAAAAATTTATAATAATAGTAATAATAATATAATATACACTAATATTATTAATTTTGACCGAAACTAATATTATCACCACTGCGTCACTAATATTTATGTAGATAAAATTCCATGTTAGGGGTTACCTGAGCAGGTTGGGGGCCCAGACGATGGCCAGATTCTTAATGTGCATGTTCGTCTCTCCACTGCAGGTGGCCAAATGGGCCAGGTGTCTGATGAGGTACTCCAAAGTGCTGAAACAAACACAAAGACATCACTTACTGTCAGAAAACACAGCTCTTTCTGCAGTTTCACATCAATGTCTATAACAGGTGACACTGCTTGTGATCCATGTGTAGTGAGTATTGGGGTTACCGGTAGTGAGGAGGAGGAAGTTGCTGGATAACATCATGTACTTTCACCATTCTCTCTTCCTCCGTCATCTCTCCCATACATTCCTGGACAGACAGGAAGACACAGCTCGCTTAGGAACTTAAACATTACTTGAAGGTGCCCAGTTATACAGAGGAAGTCTCCCTCACCTATGTGGCATTTATTTGATCACAAATACAGTTAAAACAGTATTATCGTGAAAAAAATATACTATTACAAGTAACTCTTTTCTATTTTAATATTTTTTAAAATGTAATTTATTCCTGTGATGCAAAGCTGAATTGTCAGCATCATTACTCCAGTCTTCAGTGTCACATGATCCTTCAGAAATCATTCTAATATGCCGATTTGTTATTATCAGTGTTGTTATCAATGTTATTATCAATGTTGAAAACCGATGTGCAGCTTAATTTTTTTGTGAAAACAAAAATATCTTCTAACGAACACAATGGAACACACAATCTTAAATTTAAAAAATAAATAAAAATCAGTTATATTGTGATATTGCCATGGTTAAAAATAGTTTTGAAACCCTAATTTTGCAGAAGCTTTGAACATAATTTAACAGAGCCAGAATGACTTACAGCAAACTTCTCATAGAGTTGGTACGTGAGCAGAGGATTGGGTAGCTCTCTGAAGTAGAGTTTACACAGCGAGCCAATGCAGTGAATATCCTGCATGTACACATCTTTCGTCAGGTCTGGAACATTTTCACTGTCAAACTCATGCCTGATCAGGATGAGATGCAAGAGGAGAACAAATGTCACGATCATGCATATAAATTAACATAAATTATCATTTAAAGTGCGCACAGAATAAAGGAGTGATCAGAGATAACCTTTATATAAACTTCTAGAATAAATTATGTTGTTCAAAATGCTGAAAAGGAAATCAAGGCAGGATCTGGGACATGATTGGACACACCTGAGCTTCTGTATGTTGGAGGACACGCCAGAGTGTCTGTAGATGCCATCCACCACACCATGCTTCTCTATGAACTCTGAGCAGCTCTTTAGGACCTGCGGCACTGAAATTTGACTACACAAAATTACACTTTCTGCAATGTTCCCTTCTCAAAGCACATTAAGAAAATACTCTGTTTCTGTACCGTCTTGGCCGGAGTTGAGGAGATGCTCGCCAAGGTCGCAGCCGAACACCCGTTCTTTCAGGATTCCCCTCTGCTTTAGCTTTTGTTTGGTGGGTCTGGACTTCATGAAGGTGCGCAGGAAGCCCATCAGCTTGCCGTGTTTTTTGGACACTACCAAAAGGGGGTGACAGAGAGCTAATCAGGCAAATGAAAATATGGACTGCACACTTTCACACACTACATATTGTATACTGCTCGCTACACACTCAGCAGGGAGTATCTGTAAAATATACTTCACTTGATAATATGTGTGTTCATTTAGGATACCTGCAAACACAGACAACACGTGAAGTACACAGAAGGGGTTTTAAGTATATAATAATGAATAAAAATAAATAAAAAAATATCTCCAAGTGAATTTATGCAAAATAAATATTACATTTAAATGAATATAAAACATACACAATATACTTAAAACCCCTACCTTTAGTTATGAATGACTTTTTTGACACTTATGTAAATAAATGGGATTGTAAATCTCTAAACTGCTAAGTAACAACTCCTGAGGTATATGAGGCTGAAAAATGCTACATCTACTGTTCGCCATGTTTATATTAGCCACATTTCATATGGTGGCTGACTGGCCTCATACACTCGCCATTATTCACAATCTCATTAAAAAGTTACCTACAAACTTCACTAACAGGAGAATTGAACATACAAATGAAGCCTCCACATGAGCACTCTGACCCCTTAAATGATGAAAACCACACAAATAAATGCACCTAAAAAGGCCAACCAGTAAGCTCTAATCTATGAAGTGTACAACTCCTGCAGGTTGTGTTCCATATATATCAGCCCTAGGTCGAAAAACCATATTACTCTGAATAGGCGATATAGCTATAGATCAGTGGTTCTCAACCTTTTTTAAATCATAGTTCAAAGCTGCTCATTTTCAAACTTTTTTAGAGAAACTAGAAGGAGTAATATATTAAAATAATTATAAATAACAAAAATAATTAAATTCCGTCATTTCAGTAATTGAATGTTATTAAGGGTTTACACTTTTTGTTGCAAATTAATTTATATAAATGTTCTAGTTCGTGCTTACAAGGTTTTTACAACCATTTTTTTACTCACAAATAGCAATTTACAGTTGATAAAATATTTTAGAGCTTGACAAAATGTACAGAATTCATAAAAAATAATAATAGTAATTCTATGACTTGAGACTTTAATTTCAATGACTTTTCCAGGTCTAGAAATCACACTTTCAAAAGTCCCTCTTATATCCAGTTTGAACAACCCTGGTTCTTAAATAAAAATAGCCATTGTTAAGGAAATTCTTAAGATAAGAAATATGATTTTGCTTATTTTAATTATTTAAATCTATCTTGAGGCCCCCTAGTGAGTCCTGACCCCATGGTTGAGAACCACTGCTATAGATACTTCACAAGCCTCAGGGTCAGTGACCTGGATGAAACAAATGTAGGTTAACAGTTAAACAGGTTAAATGAGGGCCTTTCGCAGCTGTACAGCAGACATCAACATGTCGGTTATGCAAGTCATCATTAATGCGGTCTAAAAAGCAGCACTTTTTGAAATTTAGCATTGCCGTGGCTTAACAAGATGTGACTAGGCCATCTCTTCAAAGTTTCTAAGTGAAACTATTTTTGACAGTCCTTTCCACTGTTTGTTGCTGGAATCTCATTGCATCGCGCCTGGTTAGGACACAGTGTTAAAACGTTCGATATCACATAGATCGGGCATGATCAAAATCAATCCCCACAGCCTACTAACAGATTCTCATTTATACAACAAGTGGCCTGTAATTCTTCAGCAGATGCTACAAAACGATTCCCACATGAACACTTGAATGAATTATACAACATTTTTGCTGTGTCTTCACCATCCAACACCCATGCTCATCCTCTCCGAACCTCCCACACTCTCTCTGCCTGCTGTATAAACAACCACAATCTGTGTTACAAACCCTGCTTGTCTCAAAGGATAGAAGGCGTTAGAAAAAGGCGGATACAGAAATGTTAGTTTAGGTAAACCCACTGAAGTTGTTACCAGCCAGGCTTAGGAACCAAGGATGAAGAACTGAGAGAAAAAGAAAGGAACACAATCGACAGAAACATCAAATGCATTTATTAAATTTACCATTAAAGAATTTCATTAGAAGATGCTGCTGTTATGTAGCAGACTAAACAACAACCTAGAATCTTAAATACAAATTTGTTTTGACTACAGTGCCTTTCATCGCCATACAAATAACCTTGAAAACAGCAGTCATGCCAATATCATCTGCACTAGAACATCAAGTAACCAAAGCACGCATTTCTGTGAAAAAAAACAACTAGGGCTGGGCGATATATCAGCTATTCATGATTAGTGGCTGACCGATGTAGGATTTTCAAGGGTTGGTGCAAACAGTTTGGGGTCAGTAATATATATAATTTTTAAGAAATGTTTCTTTATTAGCAAATCAGCATATTAGAATGATTTCTGAAGGATCATGCTGAAGACTGGAGTAATGGTGGTGAAAAAGGAATATATTACACTTTAAAACTAACTACTAACTAATAATTAGGAAAAAACTGTTCTTTTAAATGGTAATATTTCACAATATTACTATTTTAACCATGCGTGATTCTGATTGGTTGACAATATTTGTCAGTAAATGCACAGCTAAAGTAGTTTCTTGACTGCAGAACAATTCAATTTGGACACAGTATACACTGCCAAATTATTTTAGTTATTTCAAAGACACTTGCAGCCTACTAGAGAACAAAAACCACATAGGGGGTTGAAATAAATATGACAAACCATTTCCTTTATTATCTATGGAATGCATGCTCTATCTCTGCTCTCTCTCTCTCTTTTATACACACACTTACAGACTCACTTGCACAAAACTTGTGACTTATTAAAACAGTTTCGTTATTTAAGAGCTGTGTGACATTTCTCAGTGGCAATGGTAACGTTGTTATTTTTGAAGCAGATAAACTTACAGCTATGCTATTATTAGAGACGATACTGTCGAATACAGCTGACAGTCACAGACATTTAAAAATGTCTTGAAATAAAACAAATGTCTCGTGGTGTGTTAACTATGGTATATAGGTGGAATAACTGACTCCAGACTGTCAATTACAGAAAAATATTGCGCATCCAAGGTGGTAATGCAGCTACAATGCAGTATATATTGCCATTTAAAATCAGCATGAAATGAAAATATATTTCCTAAATGCATTTTTTAGATCTTATTGAAAATGCTTTGAAATTGTAAGGTTTAATTAAAATGCCATGATGTATGCTGGACTTCTCCAATCAGTTAATCTGCTTAAACCTGCTCCTGAAGTTTGCACACTTTTGGTTCCACATTTGAGTACAATGCCCACATCTCAACATCTAATCAACAACAGATGCACAGAATCTTTTTTTCTTTTTCGATATACTGCTACACTTGGCTGTAAGTCACAATACAAAAGAAAAGATTTGCCGCAACTGTGGTTTCATCGTGACTTTAATACCACACCCAGCCCTAATTGTAACTACTGAAAAGTTAAAAAAATAATAATAATAATAAAAAATAATTAATCATACCTGATGTTGGAGAGGAAGGCCCAGTCGTGTTGGTAACACCAGGTTTGGAGCCCAGCGCATCCACTTCTGAAAAAGCCAATAAAGATGAACAACCAAAATTATGTGCACTGAAGCGTTGATAAACCAGCAAGAAGAGTTCAGAAAGGACAACACTTTCTCAGCAATATTGGTTCTGGAAGTACATTTATTTTAATAATTAATAATTATTATTATTAAGCTCTTGATACTGAAGAAGACTGTGTGCATGATACCTTGCTTACTGACAGGAGCGCTGACCGTCTGTGGCAACTTCTCATTGATTAATTCCACACATTCACTGGGAAAGAAGCCAACCTGAAGAAAAGAGAGGGGAAAGCTGGGCTCAAAGATTACAGTGTTACTGAAGATGGTCCAAATCAGGTCTTAAGGTTTAGAACGGTACCTGGAATCCATGCTTTCCTCTCCACCACGTGGTGTCCTCTTTGGGTGGCATGTCAATGACTGACAAAATATCACCAACCTTTAGAAAGAGGAACAAAGACACATACAAGCAATTAGACCACAAACAGACACACAAGTAAGATACACATGCAAATTACTTGTGCATTGAAACCATCAAAAAAACTCTTCAAAAAAGTATATTAGCTTAGAAAAGGATGAAGATTGAGTTCGTATTTTTCAACCACAAGCACGTCAACAGCTGCAATTATGTGCACTGCAGACAAAACACTTCATATATTCTCAACAACATCCAGTCACAATCAGATTAACATCTCTATTGCACTTTCTATTTCACGAAATACACTTTGACCCAAATTTTTAAAAAAGAGGAAGAAAAAAAAATATCAGTTCCTATCTCTCAGTGGAGAACAGAACGAGAATCAAGCCTGAGATGAGAGAAAAGAGAAAAACAACAAAAGAGAAACTAAAAAGGGAAAGTTTGTTGAGATAAATGTTGATTTTGGCTTGAAAAAGCCTTGCCTAAATGTTACAAATTCAACAGACAAACAGATTGATACAGCATTAATACAGCATTATTAAACTGTTGCTAGGGTGCTTGGATTGGTTGCTAGGGTGTTTCTAGGTGGCTGCTCGGTTGTTCTGGGCGGTTGCAAAGGCTTTGCTAGGCAGCTGCAAATGGATTTAGAGAGGCTGCTAGGGTGTTCGACAGACTGGAAGATTCAACAGAAAGACATAAAAACAGATCACTACTAAGTTGTTGTTAAGGTGCTTGGAGTGGTTGCTATGGTGTTTCTAGGGGACTGCTAGGTTGTTGTGGGTGGTTGCTAAGGCTCTGCTTAGTTGCTGCAAAGAGTTTTGGAGAGGTTGCTATAGCGTTCGACAATTAAAGATTCAACAAACAGACAGATAAATACAGCATTTTTAAGTGGTTGCTAAGGTGCGTGGAGTGGTTGCTAGGGCGTTTCTAGGGGGCTGCTAGGTTGTTCTGGGTGGTTGCAAAAGGTTTCAGAAAGGTTGCTATGGCGTTCTACAGACTTTATTTATCCCTGCTAAGGTGCTTGACATGGTTGCTAAGTCTTTGCTAGGTAGCTGCCAGGTTTTTCTAATTGGTTGCTAAGGGTTTCGGAGAGGGTTGTATGGCATTGTTTCATGGTTACAGCTAGCTAGATTTCTAGGTTGCTGCTAGGTTGTTCTGGGTGGTTGCTAAGGCTTTACTAGGTTGTTTCAAAGGGTTGCTAGAATAGATCAGTTTAAAAAATGTCATGTGCATGCAAAAGAATTAAACTGTGATAGACAGACAGATGGACAGAGAGAAAGAGAGAGACAAAAAGAAACAGAGAGAGAAAAGGGGCCTCAATGTGTTCTAAGTTTGGGTCACCCCATTCTCTGGCCCAGAAAGAGATGCTGTATATGGAGCAGTGTATAGGGAGGGGAACAGGAATAGACATGACAGAGGAGGAAGAGCAGAGAGAACGAAACAGTGTCCCAGGACCAGGTAGGCTGTGCATGCATGTGCAGAATAAGGACAGGACAAGAGAAAGAGAGAACTCAAACTGGGTACAAGGTCTTTCGGAAGAGTTTGGAGTTTATGCTATAGTTTGATGTACAACACTGAATGGAGCAAGCAGCTAGTTGGCTTTGGCTCTGAAAAGCTAAAAGCTTTCATATGTCCCATCTCAAAGTCCTGTTTTAAAAGGAAATATATCAACACAGCGAAAAAAAGTAAGAGGTTTGAGTACCTCAATGGAGATCTCATCGTTAGCCTGAGCAGTGTAGCGCTTGATGACGTGAGCAGCAGCGATGGCGGGGACGTTTAAAGATGCTTCTTCTTTTAGCAGGAACCTGTTGCCATGGTTGTCAATCTGTAGAAAGTATGAAAATCCATTAACTGTATCATTGCATGACTTCAGGTGGCCAAAATCTCAGAGCAAGATTCATTGAAACATGTCTTAGCCAAACAGATTCTGCCATTTTATTACCAAAAAGTATAAAATGTTGAGAAAACTGACAAAATCTCCTGTGATGCATGTGTATTTCATGCTCACGTCTTTCCAAAAAGAAGCTATTTTGAGAACTGTCTTTTTTTTGCCCATGCAATGGAAGTCAATGGGCTCCAGTGCTGTTTGGTTTTAAATGCTCTTTAAAACATCTTTTGTATTCCACAGAAGAAAGAAATGCATACAGGTTTGGAAAGTCATGAGGGTGAACTATCTACTCTAGTGTATGTTTGCATTCTTGCATCTCTCTTTCCTCTGCTTGTCTCTCACCTCCATCCAGGAGAGAACCGGCCCACAGTTCAGCTTATTGTCCACGATCATGGAGAGACGGTTCAGATACTCCGACAACAGTGGCGTGAAGATCTGCGTGAACAACATGCATGTTCAAACGGCAAATTCATTGAGCAGTCAAAGGTATCACTAAAGACTGATTTAAAGCAATGTTTCAGGGTCAATATGAGTTAAGCTCAACTGACAGATTTTTTTTCAAATGAAAATATTTTCTGTAAGATTTCAGTAAGATTCAGGTCAGTATGTTTATTCCGGACACCAACCTACATAACTGGCCGATGACCACAATACAGAGCAGCTATCTCTGTTAGCGGTACAACATGAGCTACGTTGAAGCTAAATGTGCAAAGGAGCATTAGTAGCCAGCCTAGTCGTGCTCACCTCCACCCGGTCTCCGATCTCGCATAGGGCAGGAAGGGCCAAGAGCTGTGAGTAACGGCGGTCGTAAATACACTGATGCAGGTGAGCATCCAGCGTCCGGAACTCTTCATACGAACGCCGCACCATCCACGTCTTACCCTAGATTTCAGCGAGACAGAGAGAGAGTTGGGGAAAGTCAACAAATTAGACGCCAACAGAAGAGAGGAAGATGCAAGATGCAAAACGATGTGTAGTGCACTGAATTCTTTCACGTTTGATACGGTCAGACGTGTTTTTATTTGTGCCAGGAGGGGGTGTTTATTATTAGCACTGACTGGGGCATGTGTGCCCACTCACCTGGCAGGACACCTGCACGAGGAAAACCAGATCTTTGGCACTGCCTGAGGTCCAGCTGGCATCGCTCTGCTCATTGGCAAACTGAAGCTGAAGGTGTAAAGTGCAGACATTAATTCATGAAGGTGCGAAGAAGTTCAAGAACACATAAACAAATGTTTAATGGGAACGTTCACGGTCTTGCATCATCATTTAAGACTGCATATTTTCACTATAACCACTTATTACATTGTAAGAACAACTAGTTGATTAGCCTTGTATAAATTAGGCTGGTTTTGTGTTCACTGTGTTGTGTTCACTGTTCCTTTCTTCTGTCAAGTTTATCATTAGATATGTATCTCAATGGGTGTTACTTTTATCATGCACCTGCATCCCATCATAATTGTGCATTTATGCTTGAGCTTACAGGGTTGAGTTGAAAGCAACAACTTAAACACCAAAACATGCCCTGAATTGTATCGACTGTAACATTGCTTTCAGTCTGGACATATGAATTACTAGAAAATTGCCTGTTACTCACATTTGATGAGATACAGCTACTCTCAAACACATGACCGTTTATGAGAAGCTGGGAACATCCCTTCATAATAATTCAGTCACCAAAATGCTGTTTCATATCCATGTAGCATGCAAACTTCCTCATTGCTTTGAAAATGACTGTAATCAGTGAGATGTAAGTTGTCACTCACTTTTATTCAAAGCTACTTACTGTTTTATACAAAACTACCTGAGTCTGGGGGCAGTATATATATATATAAATATATATGTAAATATTAATGCCTTTATTCAGCAAGGATATATTAAATATAAAGCAGCATGACTGTTTATATATATTTAAATAGAAAACTTTAAATTGTAATAATACAATATTATTGTTTTTATTGTATTTTAAATCAAACAAATGTAGCCCTGGAGAGCATAAAAGACTTATATAAATATATATAAAATTTACACAGTAGTATTTTTGTCTTCAGGGGGTTTAGACACTAATGAGACAAACTCCCACTCCAGTCATGTTGTGCGGTCAGTGCACTCCAGGTGCTCTCAAGTGTGTGTGTGTGTGTGTGTGTGTATGGCACTCTGTCATTATAAGCACAAAATGCAGCACAAACACACAAAACAATGCAATAGGGCAAGTGAATTACATTTTGAGAATGAATGGAGAATCATTATGGCTGTAAACCTTCTTAAATGGATCACAGATTTTAGACATAAAGCACTTTGTGGCCGGCGGTTTATATGAGAAGAGCTCTGACATACTGCTGTGTAACTTTGAATAAAGTAAATGTTTCCTCTTCCCTATCAGAGCACACAAACACAGAATCTGAATGTGTGTGTGTGTGTGTGTGTGTGTTATTGAAGGTCACAAAGCAAGGGTCTGTATCAGCCCTGGAGATGATCCGACTGTATTCTGATATCACCCAGACTCTAACCGTGATGCATCTTGACAAATGAACATGTATATTACTAATAAAAATACATTTTATGTAATGGATGTTCTTGGTCTTTTATCGTGCACAATTCATTATTGCATGTTATCTTTCATCAAAATGTAAAAGATGAAACCACATTTCTAAAGGTCATTTATGCAGGACAAAATAATATTAATCAATAATACCATAGCTTCAAATTACGTTTTACGTCATTCCAGGTAAATAATCTTTTTCACTCCTAAATATGGCAAATTATGGATGCATTGAATAGTATTTTAAGGTATCATAATTGTGCTTCTGACATAAAATACCTTCTTTTGGGCAAAATAATAATGTAAATAATAATAAAAATAAGAAGAAGCTGATGCTGATGCTTCTTTCTTACTAAATAAATACATTTAATATAAAAATGATTTATAATAATTATTTTATATTTATTTATTATGAAATTTATTTTGGGCATAAACGTGACCAAAAATCCTTCAATATGATGTTGCACCTAACATTTTATTGGAAAGCCAAGAAACTTCTGTTCAACAAGATCTTACCTCGATAGAACCGAAGTCCACATTTTCATAGTGAAAGTGGGCACAGTCAACAAGCTTGGGGAAGTGACCTTTCACAACAGAAAGCCTGGAACCACAAGCAAAGGACCAAACGAGTTAACACACCATACACTTTCATCACAGAGAGCTGTGTGTGTTATAAGTTAGGCTACACGTAGAGAAAATTAATTTTCTGTTTAATCAAATTAGTCATGGCAAGAGGCACTATTGCTCAGCCTTAGGATTTTCATCTGGAAAACAACAAATCTCACAGAAACATCCTACAGCCTTCTCAATGCTCTGGCAAACACCCACACACAGGACAGTACTATGTACATTTTCTTCAGCTCTAGTTTGTATTTTCAAGTTAGACAGAATGTAGAAGCCCTCTAGGGCAGCTTTCAGTAAGCTACTCATAGACACCACAGGGAAACTTTGCATCCCATTATCAGTTATTTCAGAGGGAAGTGAAACTCAGTTCTTCCTGTTTTACAGTGTGTTCAGAGCTCGACAAACCTGAAGCGGCCCTTCACTTTATCAACTATTAAACCAAAATAAAGTCCGTCTTTTTTGGGTCTAAAACCTTTAAGGCTATTTTACTCTTTGTTACAATTGCTTGCTCTTAACCTGAGTTTGAGGGTCTGGGTTACAATTCAAGGGTGTGGTTGCAAGGTGGGAACCTTAGTTAAGAAAGCTGCTTTAAAATAGAGCCCTATGATTTCCCTGATGCGGAAAACAAGGACAGTCATAACAATGAAATTTACTGTATAATGTGGAATGTCAAGGAATTTTACAAAATTTAGATCAACAAATCAAAAGGATATACACTTAATCAAACTGCAAAAAGACTACTATTGAGATATGAAGTCTACATGTCTACTACACATTCTCATACACACGTGACGCTCGTGGTGTTTTCAGTGGCTGACATCTCATATATGAGGACATGAAACTTCATCTCCAGAGATGCTCTAGCTCACTCATTAAAACTTTTTTTAAAGGAATATTACACAATTTTCATTTTTCGTAGTAAACATCTGTGCATCACTTTGTTTGACAAATTCTAAAGATGAATTAAATTGTTAAAGTTTTATGAATTAATTACCACCGTTTTGATAATACATTTGCATGAAATCATAAACACAAAATAAAAGACTTTCGTAGGGCAGTTATTGTTAATTGTTATTATTGTTATTAAAATGTAATTAATTCATTAAAACAGATTTCAAAATATTAAAGTGGAAAAAATAATTATATAAAATAAATATAATTATTATATAAATAAAAATAAAGGTGTAAAAAAAAAAAAAAAGGATTTCACAGGCCCATATTTAATACATCAAATGAATATATGTCTGCACCAAAAGATCTAGCTTAAAAACTACTGATGGACAGACATTCACTTTCTCACCTTTTGCTCATCTTCCCCTTCGAGTTGGCTGAGGTTCCCACCGATCGGGTCCCAGGCTCCCCAGAACTTTCCAGATTATCAGTGCTTCGAGCCTGTATAATGAGGTAGGAGAGTAGAAGAAACAATTTGTATGCTTTGATGGGTCCACGCAACAACACAAAGATCAAAGTCATCCATGTTTCGACATCATCTGAATTCAAAGATACTCAACATACTTTGGAGAAAATAGATTATAAATCCTAAATCAGCAGTGATTTTACAGAAAAGATTCTCTGAAGATTCAAAGAGTCACTTTGATTTTAATGTTCAAATCACACTAAGAAAAGCACTAAGGGAGCAGCAAGAAGCTTATGAAGAGACCGGGACTGTTGTCTGCTGACCTCTGGCCTCATTTAGAATAAAAGCCAAGCATTTACATCAAACAATTTTTTCAAAATGGGTGATCAGTGTAGAGCAGCATGGGTTCATCTTCACACTTTGACCATTGGCGTGTGATCTAAGCGGCCATTTTCAAACCTCTATGGCAAATGAGAATAAGATTTGAGATTTGTGATTGATGGCAGTGCACAGCAAGCGATAAGAGCATCAAGAGAATATGTACATTGTATAAATAAAAGGCAAAAAAAAAAAAGATATAGAGAGAGGCCAATCACTGTGAGGTGACACATTGGTATTACAGTGCTGGAGTTTTTAGAAATTTTTTTATGACATTTTATTGGAATACACACACACACACACACACACACATATATACATATATATATATATGTATGTATGTATATACACACACACACTAGTCATTGAGTAGCCAAAATCGGACAGTTATTGTTTATTTAAGGTCATGCACTGAAAAAAATTAGGTGTAGGATTTACTTTTAAAAGCAATTTTCACTCAGAAATTGCTTGTAAATTTCACAAATATTTACAAAGAATTGACAAGTAACGCATTGGATTAAACGTGAAATTTTGAAGTAGATTTAATATTTTTGAAAAACCTGTAAGTACAAATATAAAAATATATATTGTAATATTTCGCTTTAAAGCAAAGAACATGAAAAGTAATTTTAATGTACTGGGAAGCCAGAATGCGCATCCGTCAACAGAAACATACATTAGCCGAACCCTGTTTTTTTTTACATGTTATTTATAAGAAACCATATTACAGATGCGTTGTCAGATTTAAGTTGAACCGCGGTCCTTGCGCGTGCCGAACCATGTGTGGAGAACCGTACAGTTCGATTTTTTCCCGCGAACCGTTCCACCCCTAGTGTGTGCACTTAATGTAATCCTATATAATCTCAATGATAACAATAAACCCCTCAGTATGTGTGCTTAATTCTATAACTAAGCAGACTACAAAGTACAAGCACAGGTGCCGTGTAAACAAATATTGTGTTTGATTTGCATGCTGCAATTCTTAGAGGAGACAAGGAAGCAAAGCTGAAAGCACTGACACACCGACCACAAAAGATACAATCACTTCTGAAACTAAAACTTTGAAATACAATCCAAAATAAAAACTTAAACTGGCCATTTACTAATAACATGAACAAAATAACTATCTATGAATAAATAAAACAAAGTCTAACCTGAAACTGAAAATTAAAAAAATACAATCAAAGATAAAAAAAAAAATCTAGTGAAATTAAGAGTGAAACTAAAACTAATACTAGTCATTGAAAACAATACAAAAAAAATTTAAATAAACAAATAAATACTAAAAAAAATAAATACTGAGAAACAATAATACAAAACTAAAATTTGCCATTTCCCAATTATACAAACAAAATAAAAACAGGTAAAAACTAATAATAAAATTTATAAAAACTTAAACTGGCCATATATATATATATATATATTTATTTATTTAAAGTAGAGAAACTAGAAATAATAAATAAAATAAAAATAATATTAGCACTTGAACGAAACACAAAAAAGTGACTTAAAAAACTCAAATTGGCCATTTTACAATTACAAAAAGTATTTAGGAAGAATTAATCTAAATAAAACAGAAATTTAAAGTAATATAAAAAATAAACATTTTCCAAAAATATAATAGCCCTGCTTCCTTCCGACTCAACCTGCTCCCAGAACCCCACCTCTCCATTCGGCTTTGGATTGAGCACACATCCCTCAATCCGTTGATATCTCGGCCTTCACAGCACACGTCTTGAGGATCAGCTGAGATCTCAGAGGAGAGATGTCGGCCAAATCAGTGACAGTGAGAAGAGCTGCCTGTCAATGTCTCGCCTATAAATCAGTGGAAATGTATTGCACACTAACACCACTGTGCATAGCCCTGTCTGGAGATATCAACTGGAGTCACACTGATTGTGTGTCAGTCATTATTAAGCAACGTTCCCTCTCTGTCCCTGACTGACACAAGGGTTATTGAGGTAGTCAACATTCCTGCAGCGAAATCATTTTTAGACACTATCGTGTATCTTGTTAAAAACTGACAAAATTCCCTGTCAAAACTATTTTTGTTCCATTGCATTAATATAAATAAAACAGACCCCATTTACATTCTTAATACATGTCCCTGGTCTTACTGAATATGATTCAGCAATCTTTCATGAAAATATAAATGCATTTCTCCAACTGAAATTACTTTTTGCTGGCATCAAGGATAGGGAAATATGATAATAGCCAACGTAATTTAGAACATATATACAGAAGGAAAATATGAATAATGCTTGCTGTAAAAAAAAAAAAAGTTGCTATGCTGTTGTTAGGCTGTTCTGGATGGTTGCTTTTCGGCCCAAGACTAAGATATTTTGGTCTCTAGATATGGCTCAGGGTTTGTCAAATCCCTAACCATGAGGATAAGCAACAGTAATAGTCACGCTTGCCTAAGTATTCCCTTCTGAATATTGTGTTTCACTCAGAAATACACCACATCACAGAAGCTAAATATGTTGAGAATGCCATTTTAAGTTGCTTTGAAAGGTCTGGTCTGACATGCAAAGAAATATAGAAGTACACTACTGTTGAAAAGTTTGGGGTCTGTAAGATTTAAAAATAAATAAACTTTTTTTTTTCAGCTTGGACATGTTAAATTGAAAAAGACAGACATTTATAACTTATATAATTTATAACATTACAAAAGATTTATATTTTAATAATATCTGCTCTTTATAACTTTGTATTCATTTAAGAATTCTGAAAAAAAATTCAGTTTCCACAAAAATATTAAGCAGCACAACTGTTTTCAACATTGATAATAATAAGAAATGTTTCTTGAGCAGCAAATAGAATATTAGAATGATTTCTGAAGGATCATGTGACACTGAAGACTGGAGTAATGATGCTGAACATTTAGCTTTGCATCATGGGAATAAATTACATTTTTAAATATATGAATAGAATATTTATAGAACAGAACATAAATAGAATATAGAGTTATTTTAAGTTGTAATAATATTTATTGTTTTTACAGTATTTTTGATCAAATTAATGTAGCCTTGGTGAGTAAGACACCTCTTTTATAAATATTTTTAAAAATCTTACAGACCCCAGACTTTTGAACAATAGTTTTTATAGCATGAATATTCTATGGAAAAAAGCCACTAAAAGGGTCTGAAAGTTGCTAAATCTAGTGCTAAAGTCACGCCTGTGCGTGTGTGTGAGACACGGGAGCTGATGGCAGGGGGCGGTGGATATTTGTGGCGGTCAATGTGGATATTGTGGATGAGTTCTTGTGTGTCATCACGTTCTATTAGTTCTACAGCTTCAGTTTCTGAACTTTCACGCTTAGTAACACATACAGCTGTTCCCTCACCACAGTCCAACAGTGAAAAGGGACAACTTTCAAACAGCGTCGCGTTCCGAACGTTGTTTAAGCGACATACTTTATTGCGGTATTTAAAAAATTCATATCATAACAAAAATAAACACCGGTATTCGGTATGAACCGGTATACTGCCCAGCACTACATAAAACAGTATAATATGCTTAAAAACCCTTAGTTGCAAATGAAGCAAATTTAAAGAACTTCAAAATATTACTTCTACTCAACATAGTTAAATATCCGTTGAATGCAAAAGGCAGATGGATCATTAAACTAATACGGTCCAAGTTTCATTGCATATTGTGTGCTGAAACCACACGAGACTCGCCCGTCCAGCTGTAAAAGCCCCCTGTAACAGTGCCGAACAAAACATGCCTGGATCTCCAAAGAGGCAGCAAGCTTTTATTCAACCCACAATAAAGACTACATTTCAACCTTCAAGTGTTCCACATACAACGCTGTGGGTAATACTGCATGTAGAGATGGTAAACACAGCTGGTTTTAACCAAGGCCGCAGTGATGTTATGCAAACACGCACCTAGCGGACCCGCTGTAGGATTTACAGCAAACAACACACCTGGCGGCTGGCATACAGGTTCACCTGAGATAAACATCTAGTCCATCTAGTGCACCTATTCTCTGCTGGACGATAAAACTTGCACTAGTCTACTTTTCTACCACATCAAACCTTCTTAACTAGTCAGTAAAGCCTGGAAAACCGTCAATCCATGCCATTTCTCTTGTGGTAACCTCATACATGTTCTCCATGACTGGTTTATGTTTCTCTGACAGACGCTGTTGAATACAACATACAGTAAGCTGCTCTTGACAGCTGATTCAAATGTTACATGTTAAAAACATAAAAGCACACAAATTCATAATCCATTACCCAACTAACCAATTAAACCCTGAGCCAACTAGGTAAATATTTCCACATTCAAATTCTGAATCTTCCTTGTTCTCAGATTGCTTCATACCTTGAGTATTCTCTTCCTCTTGAACATTTCTTCTGTTGTTGATAATGTGAGGCAGAACTATGGAGGTCAACAAGGTCGTTAAGCTGTCATCACCTCCCTACGTCATCGTTTCACCGATTCAGATGCATCAGAGTTCATTCTCCTGCAGTCGGACCCTCCACAGATACGTGCGGATGGGTGGGCTTTCCTTGGAGATTCCCATAAGCATAAACCCACTCTCTCTTCACATATTCGTCTATCTCGCCTTTCTTACCGTCTCAGCTCACGTTCAGAGGCACCTGTTGAATATTTGATGTGGCGATCTGAATGCTGGGTTAACGCCAGGCCTCTGTAACTCCTCAGCTGTTCGCAGGAAGAGAAGGGCTGCTCATATGACAGAGCATTTGTGCCGTTCTCTCCACTCGTTTTTGGACATGTTAGGGATGTTCAGGCGCTCTTATTTAGGTGTGTCCTGACAGTTCAGTAAAGAAACATAAATATGTCCCAGTTTAAACTAGGGCTGCTCGATCAATCAAAATATAAACAAAATTGAAATATGCCTTAGCGGCTTAGTGTGCTCATCAATAAGGCTGTGATTCAAAATAAAAGTTCAACATTCAAAAATTAAGATATTAAGAAGGCCATACATATTAGTATTGTACTAAAATTAGTATATTATATTTCTTAATTACTTGATTTTTTTATTTAGAGTATATATTACTATTGCAATGATTTAGTTTTATTCAGTAGTAATAACAATAATAACTCATCATTATTGCTGTTGTTGTTGTTTTATAGCAATATCGATGTATAATCACAAAATTTTGGCCATATTGTACAGCCCTTTAAACAAGCACTTGGATTTTTTAAATTGCATTTTAAATGGCAATTTTTAATCAGAAAAATACATTTCCTCCTCAAATCTTGCAGCCTTCGTTTAAACTATTGGCTGAATGACTTAAGATGAAAAAATCCTCAGCGTTGATCTAGCAGGCCTCTGTTTGTGGTTCTCAACAGGCATCTGTCATATTTCTGAGCGAAACAGGATAAAAATGTATGCTACATATCTGAATGAGACCAACAGGTTAAAGAAGAGGAGTTACAAAATAAGAAGGATGACATCAGCCGAAAATGCATAAGACGCAATATGCCTTAAGAAGGTAAATCGGGTCAGTTTTGATTTCATGGTGACTTTAAAAATTAGATCCCTCCATCTGAAATAAATGCTTTGCCTTTCTATAGGCCACAACTTCTGAACATCCCATCTGAACCTGGATATTTACATATCAGAACACAAAGTCCTGACCTCTCAAAGCCTATTCTGGTTATCCGATAATCAATGACCAGTTGATGCTATACACAGTTTACCTGTCTTTTCACCTGCTTTCCAGAAGATACGCACAGACAACTCACAAACAAGAGCTCCAACTCAGTCAGACATCAGAAGTAAGATACAGAAGGGAAGGCAAAAAAAGGGACACAAAACATGCCCACACAAACAAAAGATATAATGAGTCTCATTCACTAACCATGCATATGCATGTATTTCTGTGTACAACCTGCGTTTTAACCATTTTCATGTGGAAAGATATATACAAGTTAATTTTATTACTTAAATTTATTTGAAATTCACAATGAAACAGAACAACATTAAATAAACTTACTGTTACTCAATTTCTTATAATATAACAATACAACATAACATAATATAATATAATGTAGGATAATATAATATGTTACTGAATTAAATTTGCCAATAATGCTGTCTATAAGACTATATACATAAAAAAAAACGATTTTTTTTTTTTGTGAATTTTAACTATTTTTGAAATTGGATATGTTAAAAAAATAGCATATGCAGAGGGCATGAGCATGTTTTATACTAATTACTTGCTGTAGACACACCCTCCCTCATTTAGAATAATCTGGATTTCTTAACAGTAGAATGAGGGTAAAAAAACAAAAAAACATCACAACTGTGAGTGAATGAGACCCAATAAGGCGCAAGCGACATGCACAGTTAAGAGGATGGGTTCAAACACTGTGATCCGTCAAATGCATCTGAATCATCTTAATGCAGTGTTTTATCAGTTTACTGTTCCTTTCGCTCAGTGCACAACTGTATAAATGGAGTCAGAGTTGATCCCATCCTGTGCGTGAAGTGCTTTTGGCTGCGGAGCGGCACTTACCGGACATGTCTGCCAGGCTCATCGTTCTCACAAACATGGCGCATTTCCGAACCCACTGGGGTCCTGACACTTGACACAGAAAAGGAGAATAAAGGCCATTTAATGTCAGCCATGAGTCTGCATTATAATCTTATACACACAAGGAGCTGCCATAACCCAAACACTGTGGATTATGAAAATGCATGAATGAGCCAGCATGACAACAGCAAAAACAGTAAGGATGGCTTATATGAGAGGAAGACACATTGCATCAGCTGGAATTAGCAAATGTGCAACTAGTGGACATATTCATATTTAGTTTTTCACTATAGTTTTATTCACCTCAAGCCGAGGTTTTACCTTTTGCCGTTTAAAACTGGATTTTAGCACCACAATAATTGAACCATCCTGACATTTATATGTTTTGTCTGGCCAGCAAGAGAAATAAAAGTCGTGCACGAAATATTTTAAGAGTATGTCTTTAATTAACATGTAAATGAATTGAAATAAACTCCAGTAATGATGTGAAAGGCCGTGTGCTTTACGAGGTCAGTCTCATGTAGAGCTGAACTGCAGACTGCAGTAAACAAACGCAAAGAATCCATGAGACCTTCAGGCAGGAATTCTCTGGTATGGGGAGTATTCTGCAACCATGGCAACGAGTGATGTAGGAATGAACTGTGTTTTTGTAGGAAGCATTTTTCAGCCCGTGTGAGAGTTGCGCTAAGTTCAGCCAGTTAACAAAGACTTTAAGTCCAGAAGCCTACTTAAGTACACAAACATGAATGCTTAGCCAAGGCACTGCAAGCATGCTGGTCCGCTGTACATAATAAATGTGTTATTGAGTTACTCTGGTAGCAACAAACCTCAGTATATCATTTTAACTTGCTTAGCAAGAAGATCTACAAACACGTGCTCTGCCATGACATTAGTTCTCCTGAAAGAGAAAACTAACCACAGAAGGAATTTGTTTATCCTAACTTGTGCCATAGCACTTCTTTGAATAATGCTTGCTGATAATGCAACATGCACCATTACATGTGTGTTTATAGTCGTTTGGAGCACATTCAGGTCTTACTCCCCAAACAGCCAAAAATAAAGAAAAAATGATCAGAATCTAGCTAGATAAACAGGTACTTATTTTATGTATTACTTACTTAAAATTTACAACAACAAAAAAGTAAAAAATAGAAAGCACTTTACATCTAGACTTCTAAAAGATGATTTTAAAGTTTTGTACAGGAAACTAACATCCAATTATCAACAAAGCAGAAATGGTTATTAGTATTTAAAAATATTTTAATATTAAAAATCAATTTTAAAATGAAAATATCAGTCTATTGTTTGACTTGGCTGATAATATAAATAGAATAAAACACTTAAACATAAAATAGAAATAAATCTTTAGTCATCCATCTAAGCTACTATAAAATGACTAATAAAAAAATTAAAATAAGGAACAAAAAATATCCTACTAGATAAACTAATTTTCTGAGAAATAGGAATTTCAGTATATCCACAGCAATCTTACTTGACTATTAGAACATTATTATAAATGAGACTGGTTACAAAATGTAACAGAAACTAAATTAGCAACCCTTTATTTGTAAAGTATTTAATCATCCAAAAATAGGCATTACCTCATGCTATTCAAATACAAATGCAGTACCAGTACCAGTATAGCATAGTACCAGTACATTTACACTAAGGGGATGGTTGTGGGTCACCATAGCAACACTGCTAGCAATTGTCAGCTGTCGTTTGAACGTGGCTGAATTGTGCTGATATGGACAAGAGCGAGAGAGGCTTATTATTGCGAAGTCGTGCTGTCAAAGTCCGTACCATCATGTGGGCAGCGTCTCTATAGTAACAGCGCTGGCATTGGTCATGAAGAAAGGCTCAGTGTGTGTGTGTGTGTGTGTGAAGGGTGAAACCACATGGCTGCTAAATAAAGAAACCAGGATGGATGTAGAGAGAAAAATATTCAAACGAACAGTGGTCTGTGTTTGAGTAAGTATCATATAGTGTTTGAGGTGTTCTGGTATTAACCACACTAGAAACGCACAGCCCGAGCTGCGTCCAGCAAAGCACACGCTGTGAAGTCTGCCTGTGGGTGCGCTGGATAAAACGGGTCACACACACACACACACACACACACACACTATTGTTGTCACTTCCTCCCGCCATCTCTCTGTGCTGTCAGATCATGAGTAGTTCTGCTGTACAAACAGATACACGCATGTACACAAAACACTACTGTGCCATTTGACCTTGCGAGAAGGGGTGTAAATATTTGCTCTAATAATGATTCAATTCAATGATCCTAATGATTCAATTCAGGCATTTTAAAGTTTAATTTGATTCAGTTATTTTGGTCTGATTCATGATTAGGGCTATGTCGATATATTAAATATTTTTAATATATATATTACCATTCAAAAGTCTGAGGTCCATAAGCTTTTTTTGTTTTAAGAAATTAATCCTTTTATTTAACAAGGATACATTTAATTGATCAAAATTGAAAGTGAAGTCATTTTTACAGAAGATATTATTCCAAATAAATGCTGAGTTTTCAACATTGATAATATTAAGAAATGCTTTGCAAGCAGCAAATCATCATTTTAGAATGATCATGTAACATAAAATTTAGCTTTGCCTCACAGGGAAAAAAATTACATCTTAAAATATATTAAAATAGAAATCTTATTTTTTTAATTGCAATAATATTTAACAATATTACTGTTTGTTTGTACTATTTTTGATCAAATAAATGCAGCCTCAATGGGCATGAGACTTTTTTCAAAAACATTTAAAAAAATGTTACCAACCTCAACCTTCTGAATGGTTTATAATTATATAATTAAGCAACATCATGAATCTGTTGTGATTTTAATACACTTTTTTTTCGCTATTATGTTCCCTAAAGAGGTTTGATTCATTGCCATGAATCTGTTTGAATGAATCAATTCCTAATGATTCAAATCATTTTAACAATTCAAATGCATCATTATTCAAAAATGTTCACAGAAGTCACTAGCTATGTTTCCATCCACCTATTTTTATGCGCATTTTGGATTATCGCATTAAAAAAACGCTGGATGTAAACGCCAAGATGCACATAAATTCTAAAATGCGCATAAAAAAACTTATGCGCACAACTGAGTATAGGGCTGGGCAAAAAATCGAATGCGATTTTCATGTGAATCTCATCAGTAAAGCTGCTTCTGGTGATTAGTAGTAAATCTCCAGCACGTGCTTTCAGATGGAGCGGCATTTACTACACAGAGCCGTAGTTCACTGACAAGCTACACAAAATCGTTTTTGAGATCTTACTGACGAGATGCGCATGAAAATCACATTAGATTTTTTGCACAGCCCTAACTGAGTAGGATAAACTTTTTATTTGATAAGAAAAAATGTGCATAAACTACGATGGAAACACATTTACCGAATAAATTCCACCATGTGCATTGAAAAAGTCATGTGACTTTGCGCTATGAGACGGAATAAACTGACTAACCAGCGGACCGGTCTCGTTCACAGCATCTATTATGTTGTTTTGGTCGTTCTGAAATGCCTGAGGAAAGTCTGTCATCAAAGTATTTCTGTATAATTACTGTCTTACATGACTGAGTTCCCGAACAGCAGGCATCCACCTCTAAAAGCAATGACCGCAATTACTGTGTTACGTCTACTCTCCCTGAAGCGCAAGTAATTTATTACATATGAAAATTATTATATTCAGTGGCTTCTCCTAGTTTTCTTAGAGATATTTAGTGCCAGTTTATCAGGAAGTGACGATTTTGTTCTCTTTGACTCATTGGATGGAAACGGTGCTTATTTGCAAATGTTTTATACGATATTCCAGTTTTGCGCAAGTTAAACTCGCATCTCTGGATGGAAACATAGCTACTGTCTGGCATGTTTTAAATATTACAAATTTTTAGTAAAATTATGTGGATAAATACTGCTATACTATGTATTGTACATATTTCTATACGATGTATTGATGCATATAAATTGAAATGATAAAATATTATTATTCCTTGTTAATTGAATGAAATGTGAAAAAATGCCTTAATTATATTTTAAGGCTTAAAGGGTTAGTTCACCCAAAAATGAAAATTAGACTGTGTTTTACTCACCCTCGAGGCATCCTAGGTGTACAGCCTGTAGCGAATCCATGTGTTTTTGTAAGAAAAATATCCATATTACAAACGTAATAAACACTTTTCTCTCACTTCCGTTACCTGTCATACGCGGAAGCCGTTCCGGCGGATGATGTAAGACGTTGGCGTTGCGTGATTAGTGACGAATGTGGAGAGAGAACAAAACAAAACGCCGGTCACGAATTAGAAGTACAAACCGAGGATTTGCAAA
>NW_015626046.1:132712-134607 GCF_001515625.1 Sinocyclocheilus rhinocerous | reverse complement strand
GGAGGATTTTGATATAAGCCAAGAGGAGACTGGTTTTCCTTTGCTAAAGTAAGGAAACTTTGCTTCCTTTGCTCCTATAAACAAACTAGCGAGACTAGCATATCTCCAAGGTGCGCGCGCTGCGCATACGTGCTGCATCATCCGCTGGAACAGCTTCCACGTACGACACATACCGGAGGTGAGGGAAAAGTGTTTATTACGTTTGAAATATGGATATTTTTCTTACAAAAATGCATGGATTCACTACAGGAGGCCTTTTGCGTAAAGCAATTGTTCGTTTTTAGTTAGTTTGAATTTCCCCTCTTTTCCTTACACCTTGATGTCAAATAAAATCAATAAATTATACAAAGTTTAAATAAAGTAAAAATCAGCAAACCATGTGGAACCAATTAAATAAGAAACGAATGTTTAAAAAAACTTCCAAAATCACCTTAGATAAAAGGCAAAAGTCAACAGGCTTTTCAGAATCCAAAATATTGCCAAACAGGCGCTTTTGCATTTCGTTTCTAAACTAAATCATCCGCGATCGTCTTGTCTGTCTCACCCCTCTCTTCTTGTCAGTCAGCTCGACTCACTCTCCTCACTGGAGAAATTAAATCTGATCTGTGATGCGACTGTCGTTCGGCACGCTGCATTGAGCAGCCGCGTTCAGTTTTTAATTGTAGTGTCTGTTCTTTTACTGAACTAAATGATTTTTATTACTATAAAAAATCAAAACGACGGTGGGGGTCGGTGCACGGTTGGGCAAGTGACATAACCAGTGTTGCGGCTTAGCACCGGTATCACCGTCAGCACCGTCTATCGCGGCAAGCCTACTCCATTCACGCTCTGATTAAAGACATGATGCAGGTAAACAACATGGGTTTGGAGAAGTTGACAGTGCAAACAGAACTAATGACTTGAAAACATGACCCTCAGATGTCATCAAACTGAAACTGGCTTTTACATCATTGTTTTTCAGTTGCTGTTGCTCTCAGCAGGTGTCCTGGATCTGACCTCAAAACAATACAATAGGACAGCAGCCATTAAGTCACTCAAGCAGAAGAGGCTACACAGGCTATTGTCAATTGTCTTGGAGAGTCGCCACCCCAAAACCCCACCTCCAAATCTCCAAGACTAAGCAGCTTTTTCCCAAGACCATTAAAAGGCCAATTATATGTGCAGTTTGTGGATGGCATTTCAAAAAAAGCCCAAGCGAGACCATATTCCAGTAAGATGTAATGTCTAATGGGAACACAAAGAAGTACGGTGGTGCTACTATAGTAAAGTGACGGTATCAGATGGCATGATTCTGAAAGATCACCATATTAATGTATAATAACATTTACATGGAACTTCAAAGAACAGTAACACTACTGTACTTTTTTGTTAGTGGAAAAGTGAGAAAGGTGGATTTGGAAATGGATGCACAAATAAGAAGAATCAACAGATTTGTTCAGCGTTTTTTCAAAAAGCATTTTGCATTGCATTTTTGTAGTTGAAAGTTGATAGTTGAACACATTTTTTAATTAAACACTACCGTTTGTCATTGTTTTCAATTTCAGGTTATATCGATTGTGACAAATCTAGTGTTGTGTACAAGTCACTCGCCTTTGCAGTCAATTAATTTCCAAATCTCTGAATAATGAATCAGTTTAAATTAATCATTAAAAATAAGAGTCTTGAAAGTACTATTTGTTTGTTAATCACCAATTAACAACCACTGAATGATGCCAAAGAGAGCTGAAACATTAGTGACTGATAGTACATATAAAAATAGGGAGAAATTGAAGATAACAGCGGAACACTACTGACAATAGCATCAAGAATACTGATTCGTTTGAGTGAATCCATTCATTTGGACAGTTTGGCTCTCTAAAACATGACTCAAAGAAAGCGAAAAAAAAAAAAAAAAA
>NW_015626046.1:131437-131800 GCF_001515625.1 Sinocyclocheilus rhinocerous | reverse complement strand
ATATATCGGTATCAGCGAATATGCCGCCGATATGAACTTTTTTTTTTTTACAGAACATATAACGCAGATTAAATGCTTGAAATAGTGTGATTACTTAGTTTGTCCAGCAGAGCGCGCTCCATTGTTTGCTACTGGTGACCCAGGTCACTGTAGTGTAGAGATGTGCGGATGAGCTCAAACTTCACCCGAGTCCGCTGTTTCAAATTATCCACCCACCACCCACCCACACCTCGTGTCACAATGAGCTTATCATATTCGTTTGCTACATTAGTAGGGCCCAGTGATTTCCGCGATGCAGAAAACATGGACGTAATCGCGGAATCCAGTCATAAAAACGGAATTTACTGTATAACGCGGAATTTC
>NW_015626046.1:126826-131427 GCF_001515625.1 Sinocyclocheilus rhinocerous | reverse complement strand
TGTGAAAATAACCGAAGGATATAGTCAAACCAAAAATTATTCAGAAACCAGATATAATTTTTTATTTTTTTTTTACTAGTGGGTGCAGGACCCTATTGCTTTTTGTTTGACTGTATCTATTTGATAAATGAAGTTAACCAACTAACATTATACATACTCTTTTGGTGTCTGTACCCAATATTTTAAATATTTACAAATGCAATAAAAATATCGGTACTCGGTATCGACAAGTACCAAAAATAAAAGTATCGATATCGGGCGAGTATTGGAAAAAGCAGTATCGATGCATCTCTAATCACAACCCTCTCAAAAAAACTTTTCTTAAGAGCTAATTTACAACCATTCAACACTGTATCAAACAAACTGGAGAGTCTTAAATCCGAGTCTCAATTGTGTCATCGGCTTAAAAATCTAAAATTCTAATCATAAAAACATTTGCCATTAAAGCTTACTTTCTAGCTATCGGTATCGGTAAAATCCACTATCGGTCGACCTCTACTTTACATCAATGTTTCTCAACTAGTTTTGCTTCAGCACACAGATTTTACATTGGAAATCAAGTGGTGACTCAATAACAGAATAAATCCTTAAAATCAAACATTTAAATGTTTTAATATTACCATAAACTGTACAGAAACAAAAAAAAACATGCAAAATTATAAACATGACATAAGAAAATGGACAGTTTTAGATTCTAAATGATATATTTACAACTGTCCCAGCCAATCAGCATAGATCAACGACTCATTTTTGGGTCGTGACCCACCAGTTGAGAATGGCTTCATAAGGTTCAGTTCTTGCTTTTTGCCATGCTGTAAGGAACTTCCTCTCCATCTCTCACCTCACGTGGTCCTGTAAATTTCTATTGTGTTCAACTCTCCCCCACGGCCCTTCGATCGGCCTTCCCATTCACCCATGGCTTCTAAGGGCCCCTGGACCCCCCTACTCCTTCCTCAGCCCCTTCTTAAAGATCCCACCCAACCCCCAGCACTCTAAAGGACCTCATTCATAGATCTACCGCTATCCACGTCTGTCCCCGCAAGTGCTGAACGCTCATTCGGGGAAGCAACTGCTCCAAAACCTCCATCTACACTCCCCCAGATTCTAGCACGGGGCAGAACTCATGTGCCTGGGATGACAAGGGACAACTGGGGATTGGGTAAAACCAAGGTCAAATGAATCATGGACATTCCTGGAGTGGATCTTAGAAACTCTGCTCCCACAGTCCACTGTGGCACTGTAACCCCCCTTCTCATGTTCTGTCCTGCTCTCTATGGAGAATCAGGAAGGCTCAGAAGCGCTGCCGGCATACTAAACACTCTCTCTGCATCCCAGCTGGGGCCACGTGAGAGTCGGAGGAAGAAAAGATTACAAAAAATGAGGAAATGATGGAGAGAGCCTGAGAAGTCTCTGCAGTTAGACAAAGCGTTTGTCTGTTTGCATGAGAGTATTTGAGTGAATAAGTAGCGGTGATTAAATAAAAAAACAGTGTGAAACTCGTAATATCAGGAAAGTTGTCAACAGATTAAAGTACTTGCAATTAAGTCACATGATTTAAAGTTTGAATTTCCTCAACTTTACCTAAAATATTTAAAACCAAAATCAAAACTATAATCAGAAAGGGGAAAACTTTTATTTCAAATTGTGTTTTGTTAACTTTAAAAAGTATTTCGTTATTTTATTATTATTATTATTAAAGAATAATAATAATAATAATAATAAAATGAATTATAATTAATAAGTTTTTTAATTTTAAACAAAAAAAATGAATAAAAATTAACTTCATTATTTTTATTATTATTAATTATTATAAATAAATTAAGCATCATGAAGGTCATGATGCACTACAACACACTACACGACAGTCATGCCGACTGTGAATGTAATTTTGTCTTGGTCTTGTATATGCGGCAATGGAGATGCATTCACTGTCAAATATCATTCATCGTTAATTGTCATTTTTTTTGATTACACATTTTGTTGTGATGTTTCTTTTATTTTATAAATTAGCATTGCAAGTTAAATGGTTTTAGACTATTCAATTTTTTTCAGCAGTTGAAGAAAGTAAAATAAATTAAGAATGTCAGTGATAGATGTTATCAAGAATTCTTTTATCTCAATCTGCAGTCTAATAAAAGTTAAAAAAAAAAACCAAAATCAAAACTATAATCAGAAAGGGGAAAACTTTTATTTCAAATTGTGTTTTGTTAACTTTAAAAAGTATTTCGTTATTTTATTATTATTATTATTAAAGAATAATAATAATAATAATAATAATAAAATGAATTATAATTAATAAGTTTTTTAATTTTAAACAAAAAAAATGAATAAAAATTAACTTCATTATTTTTATTATTATTAATTATTATAAATAAATTAAGCATCATGAAGGTCATGATGCACTACAACACACTACACGACAGTCATGCCGACTGTGAATGTAATTTTGTCTTGGTCTTGTATATGCGGCAATGGAGATGCATTCACTGTCAAATATCATTCATCGTTAATTGTCATTTTTTTTGATTACACATTTTGTTGTGATGTTTCTTTTATTTTATAAATTAGCATTGCAAGTTAAATGGTTTTAGACTATTCAATTTTTTTCAGCAGTTGAAGAAAGTAAAATAAATTAGTGATAGATGTGATAGATGTTATCAAGAATTCTTTTATCTCAATCTGCAGTCTAATAAAAGTTAAAAAAAAAAGAAAAAAAAAAAAAAGTAGCCTACAGGCCTAATTATATTTTAATTATATATTTAAAATTCATTATGAAGAATATTTAAATCAGCTTCATAACGAATATTCTTCACAAACAACAATAAAAAAAAACACAAATATGACACCTGTAAATAATATCATTTTATATATACGGTTTAATTATATATGATAGTTTTGTGTCAAGTGGATGAGAAAATTACAGTGCCTTGAATTTCTCTGCAGCTCTTCTGTCAGCTGTCGGAGTGCAGTGTTGACAGCACCATTAAATAGTGTTAAAGGGAGCAATTTTTTTATTGACTTTTGTTTCTGTATAAATGGAGCAGTAATGTTTTATTTTGTTGTAACCGGTAACTCTGGAACTGTAACAAAATAAAAAAAAATAATAAAAAATAAAATAAAAATAGCCTACCGTTTTTACTCAGAACTAGGGCTGTGCGATTAATCGAAATCGTCATAAAATCGCGATTTGAGTGTGCGCGATTTCTAAAACGCTTTATAGCACAATTTTCCGCACCCCCGACCTCTATGCTATCCGAACCAATCAGAATGCAGCGCGCCTAAATGGAGCACGAGAACAGAACAGACCTGGCGGGCATACAAACGTAACGCCAGGTTCACACACTCCGTCTGTGGTGCGTATTTTTTTCCGCGCCCATGTTAACGGATCAGAGCGTTCACACTGCACGCGATTGCGCTCCGGCAGTGCGCTCCAGGAGAGGTGCGTCTGCAGCAGTGATGCTGCGATCGTTTCCGCACGGAGTCTATTTCTGCTGTGCTGCACGCACTGAAAGTGACAGCGCATTATTCGCAGTAAAAAATAACATGGATTGGCACGGAAATTTCTGCTTCTGCACTGCATACACATACTGTATACGCACTGCAGACGGAGTACGTGTGAACTTGGCGCAACAAATCTAGTTCAACAATTGAGGCAACGCCACAAAGAGCTCTATGACCAATGCATGGCAAAAAAAAATCCCTGGACACGGGATTTTTATTTTATTTTTTTCTGCCATATGTCTATTCTAGAGACATTTTGTTACACCTTTACTTAGTGATTATTTTGCCTTATGTCTGTTCTAGAGACATGTTACAGCTTTTTGATAAAGCTCTAATTGGTTTTCTTTTGGAAATATGTTTCAAATTCACACTGAATGCATTTATGACTGTAAAGCATGTCTGTGTGTGTCAAAATCGTGATTAAAATCGAAATCGCAATGGTTTTTTTTGTCCATATCGCACAGCCCTACTCAGAACCTATTCATTTTTAATCCTTAAATTTTAGACACATGAGATAATGAATATATCATTGCTCTAGAAATGTCATAATTAAGGAAATTAAACATCTCAAAGGACATAATGAAATGTGTCTACTCAAGCAGTTATTCTTATAAGAAACATCAAACTTAACGAAAAAAAAACAACTATTCAAGACACATTGCTATAGCATTTATCATCAACACTAACATAGCATGAAAAGTTTCTGTATAAATGGAGCAGTAATGTTTTATTTTGTTGTAACCGGTAACTCTGGAACTGTAACAAAATAAAAAAAAATAATAAAAAATAAAATAAAAATAGCCTACCGTTTTTACTCAGAACTAGGGCTGTGCGATTAATCGAAATCGTCATAAAATCGCGATTTGAGTGTGCGCGATTTCTAAATCGCTTTATAGCACGATTTTCCGCGCCCCCGACCTCCCGCAGTATGCTATCCGAACCAATCAGAATGCAGCGCGCCTAAATGGAGCACGAGAACAGAACAGACCGGGCGGGCATACAAACGTAACCCCAGGTTCACAAACGCCATCTGTGGTGCGTATTTTTTCCGCGCCCATGTTAACGGATCAGAGCGTTCACACTGCACGCGATTGCGCTCC
>NW_015626046.1:112419-126229 GCF_001515625.1 Sinocyclocheilus rhinocerous | reverse complement strand
TTTTTTTTTCTGCCCCATATGTCTATTCTAGAGACATTTTGTTACACCTTTACTTAGTGATTATTTTGCCTTATGTCTGTTCTAGAGACAAGTTACAGCTTTTTGATAAAGCTCTAATTGGTTTTCTTTTGGAAATATGTTTCAAATTCACACTGAATGCATTTATGACTGTAAAGCATGTCTGTGTGTGTCAAAATCGTGATTAAAATCGAAATCGCAATGGTTTTTTTTGTCCATATCGCACAGCCCTACTCAGAACCTATTCATTTTTAATCCTTAAATTTTAGACACATGAGATAATGAATATATCATTGCTCTAGAAATGTCATAATTAAGGAAATTAAACATCTCAAAGGACATAATGAAATGTGTCTACTCAAGCAGTTATTCTTATAAGAAACATCAAACTTAACGAAAAAAAAACAACTATTCAAGACACATTGCTATAGCATTTATCATCAACACTAACATAGCATGAAAACTAATGTTTTCTGTTATATTAAGCACAAACTAAGAAAAGTAAAACAAACTTTTAACTAGGGGTGGGCGATATACTGGTAGACATGATTAACCGGTAGAAATTTGTCAACCGGTAGAGATTTTGGACTATCGCCTCTATCGCAGTTACACGCTCACGTGACGTTGGTGTGCTACGTGGTTACGAAAACGTAGCGTTTGCACACATTTTTAAGCATTGCGGTTAAAAAACAAGTGATTTTAAGCCGTTGAAACGCTATCAGTAGCGAAAGAGAACTCATTTCGCTATTTGCGCATGCTGTCTGAGAGGCACGTGAACACGGTGCTCATAGAGCGCTGGAGTAGAGTTATATTTGCCTCTTTATAGGCCTTGAACGGTTAAATTTAGGTCTTAAGTGAAAGCAAACAGCTGAGAAAGAAAACACATGTGTAACAGTATATTGGATCCGGGCAGCTCTTAAAGTGACAGCAGTCAATTTTCCTGCTATCTGTCATTCATTAAAAAATGGGTGGGATTTGTCTCTACTAACTTTGCACATCTAGACTTTGCAATATTTGCCCACTATTCTTTGTAGAACTGCTCAAGTTCAGTTAAATTTGATTGTGAGCATTTGATGGTATTTTGCCCCACCCATTTTTCCTTCTATCCTGACAAGTCCCCCAGTCCCTGCTGCAGAGAAACCCCCCATAACAGAATATTACCTCCTCCATGCTTTACTGTAGGAATGCTGTTATTTGGATGGCAAGCTGTATTGGATTTCCGCCAGACATATCGTTTGGTGCTGAAGCCAAATAATTCAATTTTAGTCTCATCTGCCTCAGAATATTCAAGGTGAGTTTTGGCAAAGCTCAGTCATGACTGCATGTGGCCTTTTTTGAGGAGCGGCTTTTTTCTTGCAACCCTCCCATACGAGCCACATTTGTGGAGAATTTGTGATATTGTTGTGCCTGTCCACAACTTTATCCCAGAGGTCTTTTGACAGTGCCTTGCCACCCATAGTTGATTGATTGTTTGCTTCAGTTGCACTACCAACGAGTGAAATGCTCCAGGAAAGCTCTTTTCATGCTGAGCTAATCAAAATGACCACAGCTGATCACAGTTAAAAGTCAAATGGCTTTGTGTGCCATTGAGAACGTGATTAGCTACACCTGATTGAGTTTACAAGTCAATTTTAGAAGAGGTGATCCTTTTTCCATCCTTTTTTTTATAAATTTTTTTCTGACGTGTTGGTGTTAAATCTTTAACTTGGATTTTATTTAAGTTGCACTGAGTAAATACAGCTGGATAAAACAAAAACTGTGTCCGTCTTCATTTCAGGCTGCAAAGCAACAAAATGTGATTATTTTAAAGGGGGGTGATTCTCTTCTATAACCACTGTATATATCGTTACCATGAAATAAAATTACTTATATCGTGATATAAGATTTTGGTCATTTCGCCCACTGCTGCTGGACTAAGCGTGCTCATTCTTGCGTGTACATATAATTTTATTTTCACCACCTGCAAACTCACAAGGAGCTCATAAAAGGCACTTTACCTCATCGTTGCTCCACGTTTGCCCTCTGCTCATTTTGTTTTGGTTACACCGCGTCGTCAAATCATGTCGCATAGCGTCGCATCTTGTCATTACTTCCTGTTTTTGGTTCGTTTAGAAGTATTTGGTCCATGTTGCATTCATATATCATGCAAACCTTGTTTGGTACGCACCAGGGTTTCGATGGCAGCGTTCACACATGCTCAAACGAACCGCACTAACAGAGTAATCGCACCAGGGTTCGTTTCAATCAAACCAAACATGACAAGTGTGAACGCACCCTTAATGTTTCAATAATTAAATAAAAGCACTGGTGTTGTCCACTGTGTTGTCTTTGGTGGGGCGGGAGCAGCTGTGGGATCGCGGGTAGACCATATCTAATAGTATACTGCGTGTTTTTTCTTTTCTTTTCCTGCACAGCAAATAAATACTATTAAATATTATCGTGACTCGCCAGTCGTTAAGTGTGTAGTGTTGGACTGACTCAGTCATTAGGTTTGTGCTCCTCTCTGACTGTCAAAGATGAGAATCTGTTCCAGTCGATGGAAACAGTCTTTAGGTGTGTTGAGGCAGGGCTCCAGACAAAAAAAATTGAGTAAGGAGCCATTGGCTTCTATAAGAAAAAAACTTAGGTGCCAAATTATTTTTTTAGGTGCCACAGAATAAACGTGTTTTATTTATTTTATTATTATTATTATTATTATTTTACATTTTAACATTTCAATCATACTGTCATGTAGGGCTGCAACTAACGATTATTTTGATAATCGATTAGTTGACCGATTATTTTTCCGATTAATCGGATCTTCTCATTTCTTTCTTTTTTTTGACAAAAAACACTTCCACATTCTGCCCAATGTCCTTTAAACAAACGTGTCAACTGAATGCTATGAAAATAGTGCTTAACAATTTATTAGACACACATCATAATAAAGATAAAACACAAATATTTTAGGAATCTGTCAAAAAAATTGTTTAAATCTAAAAATGTTATTGTCATTTATTGGGCAAATATCAAACTAAGTAGGCTAGTATTTATTCACATATTAACAAGAATGTCCTCCTATGCCTTCCATAACAGCTTGCATTCTTGCTGGCATTGCTTAGGTACTTTTTGACTGTAATTGGGTATCTGAGAGCTTGACTATTTTTTTTTTCTGCCTTTTTTCATAGATAACAGCAATAATTATATTATAGCATAGAAATAGTCAACTACTGTTACTAAAGAGCTTATGCACATTGGAGGACTTGCCAATACAGAAAGCTAAAAAATGATTATAATCACCAATACTGTTAGTTTAGAGCAGCAGTGGCACAAACCTTACATAAATTTGTTTTAAAAAAAATTGTTAAGCACTGTATTTGAATATAGTTTAAATCTCTACATTAAAAATTAAAATAATAATAAATATAATAAGGACGAATAAAAACAAACTCAGTATGTTAACCAACAGGTAAGAGTAATGTTCTGCAGGAACACGCGTCCACTTTGATCACATGTCATTTCTTTATCCTGTAAAAGGCGACTATGAAGCATCTGATATTTATATTCAGAATTACACGCTGTATCCCTTTACAGTTCCTACTCTCATAAAATACGTGCACTACATGTTGACTTTTAAACCAAATTTAAAAACCTTATTTATACCTTTTAAATATCAACAACAGATATACAAAGCATTTTCTGAATTACTGGATGGCAAGTGTGCTTCAAATAATATGAAGTTCATGCATTAACAGAACACAGCATACACTAAGATCTTGATAAGAAGAAGCCATATTAGTAATGATTATAAACGAGAATTGTTAACGATATTTCACACAGCTGGCAGCTTTGCCTGTTGTGGTTTGTTCAAGTTGTGCACGAAATAGACGCTGCTTTTCTCCCCTTTTCTCGTCTTTGCACGTCTCCGTCATTTCGATCTCTCTCGCGCTGCACAATAGGGATGGGCGATAGTATCGATATTTTTGTTTGAGTATCGATACTTTCGATACTCGCGTCAGTATCGATATATCGATACTTTGTATCGATACGCCCATCCCTACTGCACAACTGAGCTGCGTTTAGCAGGTGTGCGACAATGCTGCTGTGCGGCAGAGATGAGGACAGAAAGAAACTCTTTTTTCCACTAAAACTTTGATGCGCACGCATCGTCTCAGTTTAATACGTGAACATAACAAAAGATGTGATCGCAAAACAATCAGGAAAAAACGGCATTACATGCAAATTTTTAAGTTATAACATGTAAATATATATAGTCGCCAATGGCGACTTCAGCAAAAACTTCACTCGCATATTAATATTTTTGTCGCAAATGCGACCGTTTTAGTCACAGTCTGGAGCCCTGTGAGGTCAATCTTAGAATGTTTCTGCTAGTCGCGTAGTGTGTCCTCAGCTTAAGAGTGAGTTCGTGAAATTGAATTTTTATTTTTGGGTGAACTATTAACTGTGTGAAATGAATGTAAGGGTGTTAAACATCATTACACTCACAAATTAGCACGTTAGCATTCACAGAGTGCTACATACTGACGTATGCCATGTATGTAGCGGTGAAGGTGGGCAAAGGCCATTTGTGTTGGCACAAAGTTCCTCTGGGCACGGGTTCAAAGCAGCCGCTTTTACAGGACCTGCAACTGCTTTAGAGCTTTTACTTCATTCATTCAGAATAAAACACAGATAAATGAAGTGGAGCGAGGAATGCGAAACCGCTCCATGCCGAACGCACAAGTGAATGTGCAGCTATGACGTGATGGGAAACTTGGAGGCTGAAACTTAAGATTGTGTTGAAAAAGACTCTAGAGTCCATAGTCAGAAAAGACAAAAAAAAACTCACCATTTCCTTTGTATGTTAAACACACAGACCTCAAGGACATACAATTCAGCTCTGAGCAGTGTGACGAAAGGCTGAGCCACAACATAAACTCACCGAAGGAAATGCAACATCTTACCACAGAGAACAGAGTTTACATGAGCCGAGAAAGAGAAGATACTTCCACATACAGGCTAAACAATAAGGATTTTCTTTGCTGGACCAGTTTCAGACCAGTAGTTCAGATTTGTAATAGTCCTGCCAACATTTTAAAATTGTTTTCTTGACCAAAAAACCAAAACAATTTAAAACAAATAATTAGTTAGTTTTCTACTTTGGACTACTAGTCTGCAATTACAGCTACAAATTAATTAACTTTATTAATTTCAACACATAACTGATAACTGACTATCACAAGTTATTTCTGCAATTTGGACAGCTAAATTTATTATATATTCATTTATTTTTATTGCCATATCAGCAACAATGGCTGTATTCATGGAAAGATCAAAGTATTAAAAACAAATAGGCTTTTTACAGTTTGATATTTACTGAATAAACACATTTAAGTCTTAAGTGTGGCCAACTACACGTTCAAAGTTTGAGGTCAGTAAGCTTTTTTGTTATTGAAAACAAATGATATATATACATACAGTATATATATATATATATATACATACATACAGTATATATATATACATACACACATACATATTTTCATTCAGCGAGGACGCATTCAATTGATCAAAAGTGACAGTAAAGATATGAATAATGTTACAAAGGATTCCTATTCTGAATAAATGCTGTTCTTTTGAACTTTTTATTCATCAAAGTGTGATGGTTTCCACAAAGATATTAAGCAGCACAACTGATTTCAACATTGATAATACTAAGATATGTTTTTTGAGCACCAAGTCAACATATTAAATTGATTTCTGACAGATCATGTAACACTGAAGACTGGAGTAATGATGCTGAAAATTCAGCTTTGCATCACAGGAGTTAATTACATTTTTTAAAATATTCAAACAGAAAGCCATTACTTAGAACTGTAATACTTTTTCACAATACTAATGTTTTTACAGCATGTTTAATCAAATAAAGGCCACCTTGGTGAGCATATGAGACTTTAAAAAAATTTTAACAATCTTACTGACCCCGAAATTTTGAAAATTAGATAATGTTAATTCTGGCCCTATTTACACTTACTTCATGCACCTCAATTAATATTCAATATTTTAAAATATCACAGAAAACCAAATATTTAAGCAAGGCATAAAAACACACATCATCAACAAACTTAGGTTACTATAGTAACAATGCAGCACTGGCCGGATAACCACCAGCTACAAAATTCTCTCACACTACATCCTTCATATAGATTAGAATATAACAGCGTGAACGACGTCTTATCCCTAAAAATAATCTATGAGATTCAGTGAGAAAATCAAAAGATGCAAGAATGAGACATACAGTCTTTGAGAAATGCGGGCTGACAGGGCAGAACGACTGTAGTGGTTAAACTGTGACTCTGTGTCGTCTGTACCCGGGGGCATCAGTGCCAAGGGCCATCAGAGCTCATATCGAAGCCTGGGAAAGAGGTCACTGCCACTGCTGCGCCTGCTCAGGAACAGGCCATGAAATATGTAATACCGCAGTATATTTACCACAAACCCAGCTAAAAGTTATTTCTTGACCAACAATCTATATTTGAAAACCGGTACTGTACCATTTAATTTGCTAATGACAAACAGCAAAAATGCATATTATAAAAGGGATTTCATCTTGATAGTTCTTGATAAGTATTGCTGATATTAGGGCTGAACGATTAATTGCATTTGCGATAATATCGCGATATGAAAAATTTTGATTTTTCAATCGCAGAGGCTGCGATTACACGGTCACGTGACAGGCGAGAGTAAAGAGGTGTGTTCGACTTGAAGATCAGGGCCCGGTTCCCCAAAACGTTCTTATCGCTAAGTAGTTCTTAACCTATTCCTTAACCTCTCTCTTAACGTTATGGCACGATTCCCGACACGTTCGTACGCTAAGTATATCTTCTGTAAGTCACACTTTCGTAAGGTTGGTCTGGACCATTCGTAAGCTCTCTCTTAGCGTTGTTTGAGCTCAAGACGCTAGTCGCCGCCACTGTGCAGCAGTCTTTAGAAATCAGCGCAGCGCAGTACAAGTCAAACTATGGTATGTTGACAATGTTGTGGCTCAACAATGATTTTATGTTATGGACATTTTAAGACTAATAATAAAATATGTTCGCAATGGATACAGGCCTATTTATGAAGTTGACTTTATTTGGTATCAGAACTAATATGGTGGTAATTAGCCTAGGCTATTTCGTAATGTCATTAAAGCGTTCAAATTGGCAATCACTTTTGATAATTAAAATCTGGCAAACAATTTGGCTCTAAATGGCTAAGATCTATAAATGGGTAAGCATGGTGGTGTCCAGTAAGCGACCAACTATGGCAGCGATCCAACGTGTCCTTGTATTGAATCAAAGACGGCGCCGGCCGCGGAGCCGTTTAGTCCATGTCAATTTTTTTATTCGGCAAAACTTAAGCCCTTTTGACATTTTGCCTGACGTGGCTATATTACAAAAATTTCGCCTCCCAAGACAACTCATTATGGAGCTGCTGGACCTTCTCAGACCTGCGCTTGCCAGGCTAACGCGGCGGAATTTTGCTTTAAGCCCTGAAGTCCAGCTGCTTGCAGCGCTAAGGTTTTTTGCTACAGGGAGCTTCATCGAGGTCGTGGGAGAGGGCTACGGCCTAAGCAAGACCTCGGTGTGGAGGTGCATCCACACTGTCACCAACGCCCTTCTGCGCCATGCCGGGGATTACATCCGGCTGCCGGCAACACGTCAGGAGGTCCAGGAGGTGCACCAGGGCTGTCATGCCATTGCTGGCATCCCCAGAGTCTTGGGCCTGGTGAATGGCACACTCATCCCTATCGCCAATCCATCAGTGATTGATCAGGCGTACATATCGCCAAAGGGATACGCGGCCATAAACGTGCAGGTTATAGTGGACCATAGGGGTGTGATCTCCGACCTGGTGGCAAGGTGGCCAGGCAGCACCCACGACAGTTTTGTCTGGGCCAATTCTGCCGTGGGTGAACAAGCGGAGAGAGAGGGGTTTGGTCAGAGCCTGTTCCTCGGGGATAGTGGATACCCTCTGAGAACATACTTATTCACACCGCTGACCAACCCACAGACTCGGGCTGAAAGAGCCTACAATTTTGCACACGTTCGCACGCGCAACGTTGTCGAGTGCCTGCACAAGTCGGCAGGAGGACTGCGCATGAAGCCTCACAGCTCTTGCGCAGTTACGGTGGCAACGGCCATACTCCATAACATGGCTGTGCGTGGAGGCGCACCTATTCCGGAGGGGGAGGAGGAGGAGGAGGAGGTGGAAGCAGATGAGGAGGAAGATGGAGAGGGAGAAGTTGAATTCATTCAGAATAAAACACAGATAAATGAAGTGGAGCGAGGAATGCGAAACCGCTCCATGCCGAACGCACAAGTGAATGTGCAGCTATGACGTGATGGGAAACTTGGAGGCTGAAACTTAAGATTGTGTTGAAAAAGACTCTAGAGTCCATAGTCAGAAAAGACAAAAAAACTCACCATTTCCTTTGTATGTTAAACACACAGACCTCAAGGACATACAATTCAGCTCTGAGCAGTGTGACGAAAGGCTGAGCCACAACATAAACTCACCGAAGGAAATGCAACATCTTACCACAGAGAACAGAGTTTACATGAGCCGAGAAAGAGAAGATACTTCCACATACAGGCTAAACAATAAGGATTTTCTTTGCTGGACCAGTTTCAGACCAGTAGTTCAGATTTGTAATAGTCCTGCCAACATTTTAAAATTGTTTTCTTGACCAAAAAACCAAAACAATTTAAAACAAATAATTAGTTAGTTTTCTACTTTGGACTACTAGTCTGCAATTACAGCTACAAATTAATTAACTTTATTAATTTCAACACATAACTGATAACTGACTATCACAAGTTATTTCTGCAATTTGGACAGCTAAATTTATTATATATTCATTTATTTTTATTGCCATATCAGCAACAATGGCTGTATTCATGGAAAGATCAAAGTATTAAAAACAAATAGGCTTTTTACAGTTTGATATTTACTGAATAAACACATTTAAGTCTTAAGTGTGGCCAACTACACGTTCAAAGTTTGAGGTCAGTAAGCTTTTTTGTTATTGAAAACAAATGATATATATACATACAGTATATATATATATATATATACATACATACAGTATATATATATACATACACACATACATATTTTCATTCAGCGAGGACGCATTCAATTGATCAAAAGTGACAGTAAAGATATGAATAATGTTACAAAGGATTCCTATTCTGAATAAATGCTGTTCTTTTGAACTTTTTATTCATCAAAGTGTGATGGTTTCCACAAAGATATTAAGCAGCACAACTGATTTCAACATTGATAATACTAAGATATGTTTTTTGAGCACCAAGTCAACATATTAAATTGATTTCTGACAGATCATGTAACACTGAAGACTGGAGTAATGATGCTGAAAATTCAGCTTTGCATCACAGGAGTTAATTACATTTTTTAAAATATTCAAACAGAAAGCCATTACTTAGAACTGTAATACTTTTTCACAATACTAATGTTTTTACAGCATGTTTAATCAAATAAAGGCCACCTTGGTGAGCATATGAGACTTTAAAAAAATTTTAACAATCTTACTGACCCCGAAATTTTGAAAATTAGATAATGTTAATTCTGGCCCTATTTACACTTACTTCATGCACCTCAATTAATATTCAATATTTTAAAATATCACAGAAAACCAAATATTTAAGCAAGGCATAAAAACACACATCATCAACAAACTTAGGTTACTATAGTAACAATGCAGCACTGGCCGGATAACCACCAGCTACAAAATTCTCTCACACTACATCCTTCATATAGATTAGAATATAACAGCGTGAACGACGTCTTATCCCTAAAAATAATCTATGAGATTCAGTGAGAAAATCAAAAGATGCAAGAATGAGACATACAGTCTTTGAGAAATGCGGGCTGACAGGGCAGAACGACTGTAGTGGTTAAACTGTGACTCTGTGTCGTCTGTACCCGGGGGCATCAGTGCCAAGGGCCATCAGAGCTCATATCGAAGCCTGGGAAAGAGGTCACTGCCACTGCTGCGCCTGCTCAGGAACAGGCCATGAAATATGTAATACCGCAGTATATTTACCACAAACCCAGCTAAAAGTTATTTCTTGACCAACAATCTATATTTGAAAACCGGTACTGTACCATTTAATTTGCTAATGACAAACAGCAAAAATGCATATTATAAAAGGGATTTCATCTTGATAGTTCTTGATAAGTATTGCTGATATTAGGGCTGAACGATTAATTGCATTTGCGATAATATCGCGATATGAAAAATTTTGATTTTTCAATCGCAGAGGCTGCGATTACACGGTCACGTGACAGGCGAGAGTAAAGAGGTGGTGTGTTGGTCATACTATACAATGATTTATAGCTTGTCTTGAATGAATAATACACAACATAAAGAGCTTTAAAAAAAGAATTGCATATTAAATCGCAATCGCAATATTGGTAAAAAAAATCGCAATTAGATTATTTTCCAAAATCGTTCAGCCCTAGCTGATATTATCAGTAAAAATTAATAATGAAGCAAAGACTTTAATTGCAACTGAACCTGCCAACAAGAACACTGTTGGTAGCCTTAAAAATACTACTTAATTGACACTGTATTGTAAACAAGACAATCTAGATTCTATATTGTCAGAAAATTAGAAAGGTTTTATTTTAGTTTAGTGCATCAGCATTGTTGCAGAAATTTTTTAAACACAGACATCATCTCTAAATCCCTCTACAAAACAACTTTGACAAAAAAATTGGTCAATTGTGTCCACTTGGCCAATCATTAGGGCCTTTCGCACCGCGAGAACCTTTTCATAGTACCAGAACTAATTGTGGAACTACCCACTTTTTGGCGGTTTCGCACCGCCGGAACTGGGTGCGATGTTAGTACCGGACTGCCTTTTTCGAGAACCAAATTAGCTCCTACTCCGGAGCAGGGTCTAACCAGCACAACTGGTACTAATCGTGACGTAAGTAGACATTGATTGGCCAAACGCGTACGAAAACGCCCTCACCCGCCATGATTTAAATGCCGTGTAAACATACTGTAAACATTGTGTCAACTTATTTCGCAAGTATGGAGAACAGCGATAGATGGACGGACACTGAAGTGCAGGCACTTGTAGCAAATGTAGCACTGGCAGTTGTCGTTGGAGATTCTTAGTCCTCCTTTCCGTTCTTTCAATCGCTTTACGTATACGTCGACTTTCCATGTCCATTATTGTGAAACCCGCGAGACACAACAAAAACACAGCTCCGATCACAGCGTCCTCCATCCTCCTGTTGTTCTTTGTTTCTGTTGTTGAACGCCGCGCACAAATGACGACGCTGTCGACCGGCTTACATCACTTAGTACACACTCTCGGTGCGAATGCAACCCTTTAAATGGTACTGGGAAATAGTTCGCGCAAAATCTTTAGTACTGTACATTTAGTTCTGGAACTAAAGCGGTGCGAAAGGCCCTATTATTAGTTGTAGTTCCCCATAGCGCAGTTTCCACCTCTGATTATGCACGGTTTCAGTTTTCAAATGTGAACTTCTAAGTAAAAACTGCATAATCATATCATAATCTAGATATCAGCTTTTGAAAAAAAAAATAAAACTCTTGTATTTTCCCCCAGATTTACAACTTTAATATTTAATCTTTGTAATTTATACAGTCATGCAGCACAGTGTTTGCTCTTAAAATTGCACAGGTTTTAGTACATTACAGAAAGTTTGATGTAAATCTGTGATCGACTCGCAAAAGCCCTGCAGAACTCCGGTACGTCTTAAACATCATCAAATGAGCACCATTTCAAACTTTGAGTTCACTTTGTTCCTTTGTCTCATTTGTTAAGATCTAAAGTTTTCTTTGAGCTTGAAGCCCAGACACCGACCTAAGGTGAGAACTATTTAAAACAGAATCACTGCACAGAACGAAGACAAAAGAAATACATAGCTACCAATCTGCGATCAGTGTCACATTTTCAAAATGGACAAGAACTGAAGCGGAGACGATTATGCCACTCAAATGCCTGCCAGTCTTGATGATTCAGGGTAACGGTAGGGCTGCTACAGGGCTCAATAGTTGACGTGAATGAAATATTAGTTCTCTATTTAAAACATCCAGAAGCTTAAAGGAACAGTCCATTAAAAAAAATGTAATTTCTGTTAGTCAAATTCTGACTTAGGTGAAACACAAAAGGAAATGTTTAGCAGAATGTCCACACTGCTCTTTTCCATACAATTAAAGCAACTGGATGGGAACATTTTCAGCGAATAAGGAGTTTTGATCTGTTCCTCACACAAAGCTATTGTATGACTTCAAAAGTCTTGGAATATAGGGGTGTATGGACTTACTTTTAGTACTCCATGGTCATGTTTTATCCTTTTTTACCGGTCACTATTTAAGTTTCCATTAAAATCTTTCTTGCAGGAAAATGTTTAGTGTATCAAAATGTCTACTGATATTAGAGCTGTCAAAATGGCTGAAAAACTAAATTCGAATTTTGTACTTAAGTATGATCAAAATTCTAATTATATTCGAATTTAAAATGCATAATTTCAGTTAGGGTGAAGAAAAGCTTTTGGCTTCTCTTCTGAGGCCACAAGAGGGCGCATCGAGCAAAATATTACTAATGCACGTTTATTCAAAGCAGAAGATAAAATTACATTTTTGTAATCGGTGTATATCTGTGAAAAACCCGCCATAAAGTCTCGTTTATATGAGACTTTAAAAAATATGTTTTTTTCAAAGTTAAACTTGCATTAATTTTACATGGCTTTCTAAACATGCGGCTCCGTTGTGCGAGATGCGAGTGCAATGGTAATAGATGTCCCTCTAGAAAATGTGCGAAATATGTGTTCTGTGTGAATGGCTTGGTTTCAGTTTTGAAGTTCTTCTCCGCATTGATGTTCCCTTTTTCCGCAATATTTTTAATTAACAACGCAAGACGCCGCATCTAGTGGCTTCAACTGGATAGGCTAACAAAAACATTATAATGCAACGACACTTACATCGTCATCGCAACTCGTGCGCCACTGATAAGGCTGCCTCCTTAACGCACACCTAAAATTCGAATACAACGTTTTTGCATTCGAATGTGGATTTTTATTTTAAATTCGACGAATATTCGAAATTCGAATATTTTTTGACAGTCCTAACTGATATAGCTGATTTACGCACATTTAAGCACTATTCTAGATGTTCAAGGGTGCGTTAAATCTATTCTGACTGCATACACAGTGAAATGGCCCACCCAACAAAAAAAAACTTACACAAAGCTTTAACAAAAAGGATAACAATCAGATGACTTCATTGCAAACACCATTTTATCGTTAAAAATCAATTGGATGGAAACAGGTTGAATACAGCAAATTTTGCAAACAATTATTTTTTTTTTTTTTTACACGTTTTCATATTGTTAATAACAGAACAGCATAAAAAGTGGATGGAAACTTAGCTGGTACTTTTGTTGCACGGGAAAAAAACATGCATAAATGTTCTGCGTAACCTGTTGTGTTTCACAGAAGAATCATTGGGTTAGCAACAAGAGGGTGAGTAAATTTAAGACTTCAACGTCTGAAACTAGTGGTCGACCGATATGGTTTTTTTGACAGCCGATGCCGATATCTTGGAAAGCAGGGTGGCCGATGGCCGATATCATTTTATTTATTTTAATTCATATTTAAGAAATTTGAAATTATTTGAAAATGGATTAAAAAAAAATTTGTAAAATAAACATACTTATACTCTAGAAGACAAATTATTTTTCACAAATAAATAAATATTTAATAAAAA
>NW_015626046.1:99136-112344 GCF_001515625.1 Sinocyclocheilus rhinocerous | reverse complement strand
GAATTTGAGCACTGTGTGCTCAGGCGCTGCCGCAGCCGTTCTCGGCACCGTCAAAATATATGTCCGGCCTCGAACACATCGGCCAAACAGAAAAACTTATCGGCCGATGCCGATGTTTGAAAAATGGCAGATATCGGCCTATCTGAAACATACAGGAATCTCTATAATCTTGTTAAAATTGATTTCATAAAATTGGTATCGAAAAAAGTATCGTTCAGGAACCGGTATCGAAGTCAAGGTATCGGTATCGAAAAATTTTGAACGATACCCAGCCCTACTAACAGCATGTGAATGAAATACAAACATCACTTTTTCTCTGAGGATTAAACCAGACATCACCATCTCCTAGCATCCGCTCTACACCTGTGTACATCCTCCGCCACCACAACAGCAAACTGTGAGTGAATCATTAAATTCACATATATAATCCAAGTGATGCAGCTGAACAACACAGAAAAACTGCAAGCACTAGATGGATGCCCAACCTTTTCATACAAGGAGAAAAAGAGCAGTTGGGGGAAGTGTCTGAGAGACACACGACTCGAGCGGTAAACAGGAAACGGATGAGATAATGATGCAAATGAAGATTGGCGGGCATTATACAGGCCTACCCTTTCTCTCTGCCCTCTCTCTTTAATATACAGGAGATCTTTATGTACTTGCAGCAGCCCAAGTGGCAGTGAAGGATGGAGGCACAGGTTGCATAACACAGCTGTCTCTCATGTAAACAGCATGTTCTCTGAAGTTATGAGCATGTGCTCTATTCATGTCCCCGTGTGAGGCTGTATTTGCATATTGATAGGCTCCTTTTAATTTCCATCCTTGCTTTATGGTTCCAAACGGGCTGTTGCTTTTTGAAAGACCAAAGAATATAGGTTTGCAGAGAGACAAACATCACATAACAGCGCTGACAGGTCGTCAATGAGATTATAACAACAGTTAAAGGGACAGTTCACCCAAAAATAAGAATTAATTCCAGGCCTGTACTGTATGGGAAAAAAAATTCTCAGCATACCAAAATATCTTCTTTTATTTTTCACAGAAGAAACATGAGGGTGAGTAAATTATGACATTTAAATTTTTGGGTAAATTCTCCCTTTAACACAAAAATGAACATTCTCTTATTATTTACTCTGTTAATATTTAATATCTATTCGTTCTGAACCCAAATGCTGTTATTTTTTTCCCCATATACCAACATTTCATAATGATCAAGCTCCAAAAACACTAAGAAAGTGGTCCATATGACTCAAACGCAATATTCCAAGCCTTTTGTCATTATATGGAGAAAAAAAGTTGTATAAAGGCTTCTATGTCACAAGGAACATAAGAATAAATAATTTTTGAGTGAACCATTCCTTTAAGCTTGAACTGGTAACCTTAATTTAATATACAAGCTTTAGTCTATTATATAAAGTAAATGCATTCTGGAACACAGCCTGTATTCATTATTAATGAGAAAACTGTGGCGGGTCTTCAAGACAGCCCACATGAGGGCTGTGCCAAGCTCTACCTAAACATTTATCATCAAGGAGGAACTTTAGACCTCATTAGAGTCTAACTGAATTGATTTCTACTGCGCATGCTGCCAAACGATTGCCAGTGTCAAGGAAATCCAATCAACACAGTCACAAGAATGAAAAAGAACAGCCTTCTGACTCCCAAATATCCATCGTAAATCTTCCAGACAGGAGCGTCCACAGACACACTGCCAAGTTCCTACACATGCTCTCCGCCAAACCAGGATGCTGTGGCGGTAATTAAACACCTTGATCGCCTAGTGCTTCATCACACCCAGCGTCTCTCTCGCTCTAGTCATGGGTTTTCACCGTACGTTGTTCTGAAGTCTGACCAAGCCCACACTAAACCCAAAATTTACAATGCACTGATCTCAAATCAACATAACAGTGCACCTAAAAATACAAATTGCCATAATTTGCTCATCCTTGTGTCTTTCAAAGCCAGTAAGACTTTCCTTCTTCTGTGAAACACAGCTGTCAAACAAGGAATCGTTCACACAAAAATGAAAATTTGCTGAACATTTACTCACTCTCAAGCCATCCAAGATGTAGATGAGTTTGTTTCTTTATCAGAATAGATTTGGTGAAATGTATCATTACATCACTTGCTCACCAATGGATCCTCTGCAGTGGGTGCTGTCAGAATGGGAGTCCAAACAGCTGATAAAAACATCACAATACGTTTAGAACAGTTTTGGACTGTTTCCGCTTGTAAACACTGCTTTGTCTGTGCATATTTCTCTCTTTCCACTGAAGAAAGCAATATTATGGACAGAGAACATTGTATTTTAGCCGGAAGCAATGGTTTAAAGCTTAAAAACGTCTTAAGGATGGGTTTGTTTATTACAAACACACAGCTTCACAAGACATTAATTGATGGACTGGAGTTGTGTGGATTACTTGTGGATTATTGTGATGTTTTAATCAGCTGTTTGGACTTTCATTCTGACGGCACCCATTCACTGCAGAGGATCCATTGGTGAGCAAGTGATATAATGCTGAATTTATCCAAATCTGTTCAAATGAAGAAACAAACTAATTTACATATTGGATGGCCTGAAGGTAAGTACATCTTCAGCAAATTTTCATTTTTGGCTGATCTATTCCTTTAAATTTTAGCCTGAATTAAAATTTTAGTTACTTTTTAATATTTAGTTAAACATTAGTCTACATATAAACCTGTCAATTGACTTTATAAAGCTTGGAAAAACAGCACACAAATTATATGGAATGCTTTTAGGGTGCTTTTTTTGAGCTTGACAGTCTTTGGTGCCCATCGACTTCTATTGTTTTCTGTAAATATTCTTCTCCTTTGGTGTTCCACAGCAGAAAGAAAGTCATACTGGTTTGGAAAAACATGAAAGAGAGAGTAAACAATGACAACATTTTCAGTTTTGGATGAACTATCCGTTTAAGCAAATAGATTTAGGCAACAGACGAAACTCTAAAGCTAAAAGACACCACAAACAAATTTGTTTGGTTGGTGGTTTAATGAATGCAATCATCCCATCTCTTAACATGCCGAAATCATAAAATTTCCCTTGTCACAACTCTTTGTGGTGATTTACAATGAACTTTAGCTCCACGTCACTGCATTTCAACCGATGACTTGTCTTAATCAATGTTGACTGAGTAAGCATCAACACAGACCAGTGCTTTCCCAAGAAGTCGAGCCATAAGCTTGAACAAAGTGAGCATGTTTGTTAGTTAGTTAGTCTCTAGAAGAACCGGCAGGTCCACTGCTTTTAAACAAACCACTGAGCAAACAGTAACCAGATCACCAACATTACGACTGAAAGATCTTCTGTAGACTGTACAAAAGCATGTTTCTTGCTACCTGAAATATTCACGAGGGGACAAGGAGTTTCAGGTCATGTCTTTGTTGGATACGAATGAGAAATAATGATGCAAGCGCAACAAAAGAAGATGCATATGGCTGTCAACTGAAACGGATATTGATGATGAGCACATCACAATGGCAGATAAATGAAATTATACCCTGGAAAGGAGCTGTACTCCCAGTGGAATAGTGCTGGGTGGGTGGAAATGGTTAGCGAGGAGGGGCTCCCCCCACCAAAAAAAAACAAAAACCGTGAACCCCTTTTTGGCAACATGAGATGAGGGACAATAGCAGTTTGTCAGATGCAGTGTGTTGCTGATGCTGATCTTGTAACTAATGGCAACAACAGCATCAATACAACCAACTCAGTCAGTAGGAGGAAAGTGGAGGCAGTTGAAATGGTCTGCGGTGGAAAACCAATAAACACTGAGGCTGATTGTGAAGGGTTTAATACAGAAATACAACTTACCACCATCCCTATCTCCAGCTTAGGCGGGAGGGACCAGCAGGGCTCCGTGTTTGGATCAGGATGCGTTTCCAAAGTTCCTTCCCACATCAACGCTTTCCCTTACATCCTGGTTTCATTTTGCAATAGTGTATTAATAGTCTGGATCGTGCAGAGGCACTAACGTTACCAGACGCCAAAGACTGAATGCCGTTAGAGCGGAGAACCCCCAATAGAGAGCAAAAAGAGGAAGAGAAGGAGGAAGAAAGGTTCAGCGCGCCCTCAAGCAACTCCAGAAATCCCGCTCAGATACATACTGTCACCACTGTGACATCCAAAAACAATTTACTCAGCGAGGAGACTCAAATCAAGCAGATTCTCCTCCACAGCGGAATCGTCCCAGCGTGTTCTCCCGCCCATCTCGTCTCTCTGCTCGCTAGGAGAACTGAGGGGGTTCTTCGCCGCTCTCAAAACAACTTGCGGGTGGACTCACTTTACATCGACGCGGTCGAGGACACTTTTTACGCGATATATCGACGTGTTACAAAATATCTAGAACTTAATAGACTTATCTACTTCCGTCTGATGTGTTAGCAGCACTGTTTGCGGTGTAAAGTTCTAAAGATATCCAAACGGTTTTCCCCTCTTTTTCAGAATGGAGTGTTCCACGGAGGTGGCCCGTTGGACAAAAGGAAGCCTGGAGCGCGACGTTGATCAATGGGCGGAGGCGCGAAATCGTCATCCAGTAGAATTAAAAGGAAATTAACCTGAATACGAGTTTTAAAATTATGAGACCCTAATTTTTAACCAACATTTTTGTGGTTTATGTTGTTAAGACAAACACTGGGTTTATGGACTATTTTGGCATGTAAGATGATAGTATTACGATACTACCATATTCTTTTAAGTAGCTTGCTAGTTTTTAAGTAGTACCATAAAATACCATAGCACATAAATATGGTAATTAGTCTCTACTATGGTATGTATCAAAAATACCCCCCCCCAAAAATACCTTGGTATTCTTTAATGTACTTTGAAGTATCTTAGTACATGAATGGTAATCAAACATTCTATATCAAGGTACATATGGAAACAAAGTTCCCATACATTTTTATAGTCAGTACTAAAGTGCACCTCAAAGTACTATAATATTCCATGGTATTTCAAGATACTTCTAACAAGACATAACATGTACCATAGTATTCTTTAAAGTATCACAGGGTTCCTGGGAAATACTGTAGTACATGAATAAGGTAACTACACAAACAATTATGAGAAACTACACAACCAAATATGAAACGTTAACAGATTGACAATGAAATGACTTTTATAAACAAACAAATTAATAAATGTGAAAGCATGAACAGAGACGGTATACACATAACAAGGATATTTTTAAACAGGCTCCTGAAAACATTTAGATATCATTAAACTTAAAATAAAAAGCTGTCCTAATTTTGACTAAGAATTCAAAACTCACATGTGGCTCTATGGTGCATTTTCTCTTGGCGTTGTGATGTGTGTATATTCTCAGTTGTTTGTCAGACAGGCTGATGCACAAGCCATTTCTGCTTTTTCACACCAGCTTTAGGAAATGAGTCTTTTAGAAACACATGCAAGTGGGCGTGTGTGGTTAGGAGAAAAATCATTTAGTTAGCTACCACCAGTAACTATGACAGCTTTTTTCCAAATAATTCATAAATGGTATTTTTATGTGTTTACATTAGAGTTATGTATTATTAACATTCGCAAGAGATTCTAAAAAATATACACCACTCAGGACAAAATAATTTTGTGAAGCCACCTGGTGGTTGTTTTTAGAATAATCAGTTGAAGCAGTCAATGTTTTGAATTGAAATGAGTTAAAGGCAGAGTGAGGGATTTTTCAAAAATGCTTTAAAAACTGATTCGGGTGGGTTGCGTACGTATATGTGGGGCGGAGCTATCAAAATAGGGGCAAGACCCTTTTGGGGTAGGGGCGTGTTAGTTTTGGTGATTTCAAATATAAACATTGGCTACCAGAAATCCCTCACTCTGCCTTTAAATAAAACAGATAAGAATTTAAACTAAAGGAATGCCTCAGTTTATTGAAAAGATTTGCCTTTTTATACATATTACTTAAAACATCCAACTTATACAGCAACAAATGTAACTCCCTTCCTGAACTTTAAAGGCAGAGTGAGGGATTTTTCAAAAATGCTTTAAAAACCGATTCGGGTAGAATCGCAAAACAAACTTGTAGCCAATCAGCAATAAGGGGCGTGTCTACTCGTGATGTGGAGGAGAGCGCGTTCAGTGCATGGGACGGACATTAGCCGAGCCAGCGACAGAAAGATAGAGATGGCGGATAAAAAACAAAAGAGGAAAACGTCTGCGGAACGATAAGGCAAGAAGTAGGACCCGTGTAAATATCGGATCAGCTTTCCAGCGCTGGAGAGAACTCAAGGAGCGGAGGCCTGCGATCGGACGCCGAGGTTGCTATGTTTCTTCTCAGTAGGTGAGTAACACCGTGTCTACAACAGCTAAAGTCTGCCTACACTGGACGCGATCAAACGACCGTTGAAAACCATTTGAAATTTGTGTCAGCACGTCATAAATAGAACCCGGCAGCAGTTTTCTGTCGGGGATTTGTTGCGCCGTGCCGCTCACGTCCGTAGACACGGTGTAACATTGGTTTTGCTTTGTTTCACAGAACTAATCGTTGCCTGGGTTGCGTACGTATATGTGGGGCGGAGCTATCAAAATAGGGGCAAGACCCTTTTGGGGTAGGGGCGTGTTTGTTTTGGTGATTTCAAATATAAACATTGGCTACCAGAAATCCCTCACTCTGCCTTTAAAGTTAGTTGCTTCTGAGAGCTTTGAAAAAAAACAAAATTGAGGAAGAAAACAAAACCAACATTTTCAACATCCAAACCAGTTTCATTACCACACTTTGTGTTTAAAAATCTCTCGACAAGTGAAAGAATTTGCATGATTTTTCAGCATGCAGAGAGAGGGAGAGGTCTGTGTGCAATAATACACTTGGAAATAAATGTAGATTTATTAGTAATAAGGGCCATATAAGAAGCTGACGCTTGTTTATTTGCAACTATTGCAGGAGTGTGAGTGACTCCTACTCTGTTATATACAGTAGGTGCTGGGTGACACACACAGATCAAGTCCACAGTTTCAGAACAGATGAATTATCTCAGTCCCAACTTCTTTTTGTCCTTCTGTTTCTTACGCACGACCTCCAGATTGCGATCTTTCCATGAACTCTTTCTCAGTTTGATGGGTCTGCTGCCCACGTACCTCCCTAAAATCAAAGACAAATGAATGTGTTTAGAGCATGATGACCATAAAAAAAAAATCATTTTGATACAGTATCATCTCAAAATAAAGCTAATATATATATATATATACACAAAAGCATTTTTTTGCATTCTATATTTTTGTCAAATAAAATGTTAAAAACACACTGACATTCAAAAGTTTGTATTTTTTGATGTTTTTGAAAGTTTCTTATGCTCAGCAAGGCTGCATTTATTTGATCCAAAATACAATAAAAACAGTACTATTATGAAATTATTTGTGAAAACTATTTTCTATTCGTATATATATATTCAAATGTAATTTATTCCTGTGATGCAAAGCTGAATTTTTAGCAGTCATTATTCCGCAGTATTACATGATCCTGAAGAAATCATTCTAATATTCTGATTTGGTGCTTAAGAAACACTTTTATTATTATCAATGTTGAAAACAGTTGTGCTGCTTAATATTTTTTGTGAAACCGTGATACATTTTGTTCTCTCGGGATTCTTTGATCAATACAAAATTCAAAAGAACAGCATTTATTTGGAATAGAAATCGTTTGTAACATTAGTAATGTTTTTACTGACACTTTTGACCCATTTAATGCATCTTTGCTGAATAAAAGTATTCATTTAAAACATAAAATTACCAACAAAAAAAATGAACATCTGAACAGTATGTATATGCTAATTTAATGAACTGTATTTTTATGTATTGATCTAAACAGCCATTCATTATTATCCTCATTAACTCACCGTTCATTTCTCTCATGGCGCGCACATAATCATTGGGATCTTTAAAGCTCACGAAGCCGTAACCCTTCGTTTTCCCAGTGCGTTTGTCTCGAACAACCTTCGCCTTCAGGAAGGATGGATAACGGCTAAACGCTCTCGCCAGAATGTCATCATTCACCTCATTCCCCAGATCGCCACAAAATATCCGGAAATCATCTAAGAAACCAAGAACGGTGACAATTTCATTTCTATATGTGCTTGGCTCCTTTTTAAAGAAAAGTAAACTTTTTATGAAATTTACTAAATGTCTGCAAACCTGATTCCCACTCTAATAGGCTGGTGTCCTCCCATGAGACACCTGCTGCTACCCGGATGCATTTCTTCACCTTTTCCTGTTTCCCTTTCTTCTTATCTTCTGTGCTAGTATCAGCAGGCTATGCACATGTGAATAAAAAATAATTAGAACAAAATTCATATCAAGAATTCCTATAAAGAGCTTTCATTTTTAAATGAACTTTCTTTATCCAGTGTTGTAACTGTTAAAAAAAACGATTAAAAATAATTTTCATTAATAAGGCTGAAATAAAGTAGAATATAAATATAAGGTGCAGGAATTAAACCTAAATGAAACTTAAATGAAAATTTGAAATGCTGCTTTGGCAAGTCTGAATTTGAGTTGAAGTGCTAAAACTATGAAAACTAAAATAAATTAAAGTTAAATATAAATACTTAAAGGCACAATATGTAATTAGAGGGCGCGTATTCAAAATAAAGAAAGAGACAAAGGCGTAGTTTGATGACGCTGTGACTGAGTGTGCAATCATGGGAGTTGTCGTCTTCATCCCCACAGCCGATGCAATCCGACGGGACTTGGGCAGAAATTATGTTCATGGATGAGCTAATGATTTATTAACGTAGTAGAATGAAGCAGGGTGAGGCTGAAAGCCGTCGAAGCGAAACGAGGCCGCTGAACGAGCGCAACACACGGCTCGAAAGCAGCGGAGCTTTTATTATGCCACAGTCGACCGCTTCCGCCTACTAAACAAAACCGGAAATCGAGGGGTTATGACGTCATTGGCAGGCGACACAATGACACAATAGACACGGTCTGTGTCACTAGTTAAAATTGCTTATTTCTCTGGATTTAAACATTCTTGGAAACATTTGGGATAATGTAAGCACACAAGTCAGCAAAATATAGAACACTGTTCTAGTGGTTTTTAGATATTTTAATAAAAAAAATCTTACATATTGTGTCTTTAAATTAAAATGGAAAAAAGAACAAACAAAGCGAAAATATAAAATACAAGCCAATTTTAAATAGTAATAAATATTATAATAGTATTAAAATGACTAAAACAACCCTGTTTTTATTTTTTCCTCCAAGAGCTGTTTTATATTCTTTCATTATGCAAAATGTGTAATTTTTGTAATGTGTAATTTCTGCATCATTAAGATACTGCATCAGATATTGCTATCCAATGGAATGAATTTAGGGCAGGACTATCTCTTTGTCTAAACAGGGAATGTGTTTGAAAATTGTTGCTCATTATGATACATTTCTGTTTGGTGCCACTAGCTGTGCAGAACATAACCTTTTATAACATGTTAAAATATATGTTAAAATAAGTTTAAAATTTCATTTTGAATCATATTAAACCTCCACATGTGTAGGCTCAGGCTCCGGCTTGCTCGGCCCGATTACGCTGTCATCGGTGACCGCCTCCTTCTTTAAGTCCAGCAGCCCAGCTGCCATGACTGTGGCCTGCTGCTCCGCCACCAATGCTGACAACTCCTCCTGAGAAAAAGATGGAGAGAAAAGATTTATACGATCAGGAACACATTACAACGGAAGCACAAGACGCTTAAAGGGGACATGATGAACTGAGAAATCAAATTTTCCTTGATGTTTTGACAGGGTTAGGGTTGATGTTAAGAGGTCATTGTACTATAATAACATCCGGTAAGTTTCAGCTCAAAACTTCCTGGTTAGTGCAAAAACAGCTTTTATTGAAACAAAGATCAGAAAATGACTCATTTCAGATTTGATCACATTATGACATCATAGTGTGACGAAAGCCCGCCTCTGCAGAATCAGATCAACGCCTACTTCTACATCGCTTGAAGCATTAGTGAGATGAGAAGAAGAGAAGAGCAATACAGAATAACGGTACGGTACGCTTGGAACCCCAACCGAGGTGGTACTAAAAAAAGTACCAGGTACCAGGTACTGTACCCAGTGGAAAACCCCCCAAAAGTGAACCGTACCGAGCCGTACCGTGCCGTACCATGCAGTGGAAAAGCGCCATATATGACCTTCCAAAGGATCCTAATCCTAGGAAAGTGCTAATTTATTTTCCACTATGTGGATGTCTCAGTAGAGCATTATTTGTTTGTCTGGTACATTTCACTGTGGATTCTTAGGTAAATCAGTCATAGTTTCGGCGCATGCTTTGCAAACAGACTTTTACTGTAAGAAATGGACCTGACAGTAATACCACAACATGTAAGTAACCGTATTAATTCTAATGCCTAATCTGCGATCAGTGTTTTCTGATATGTAATGATTCGTGTACAGTCAGATGCTCTTTGTCTCAAATTAATTTATTGCTGTTTATGCGTCAGTAAATCGAGCCAGTGACTTAACGGTCGCCTAGACATTGCTTCTCTCAGTTACTTAAATTGTGATTAAATTATATACAGAAAGTGATCAAAGAACACTCCCTTTATAATTGCTGGAGATGTCAATCACACAGCACAAATTTATATAAATCAGAGGGCTAAAATCAGAATAGAAAATGTCCTTTTATTTCAAAATTATGACCATTTTTGATGTAAACATCATACTAACATTACAATTGCACCTCAGGAAACATTATCAAATAATTAAAAAATGCAGTTCATTACCCCTTTAAAATTTTGCACAAACACACGATAGTTTTTATTATTTTTATTCATATTTTATATATTTAATCATGTGGTGCTTTGATAATAACTGTCAAAATGGATGTAATGGAAATGGTGAACAGGTCATACAAAACGTTGATACTTTACCATGCGGGCTTGTTTCTGGCTCTTGAGGTCAGTTCTCTTAGGCGCAGGAGGTGCTGTGTAAACAGTGGGGGCCGCCTGTATAACACTGGGACTGATCTTCGGAGGGTCTTGAGCCATGGGCCGCGGTGGTGCCGAAGTCATAGGGTTCATGCTTCCAACCTGCCAATAATTGAGAAAAAAATTTAAGATACAGACGTGACAGTTTTTACAGTACAAGGCAACCTTGAAATGATTACAATACTCTGACAGCTGACTACAATTCAGAAAATACCCACTGGCGGCATGGGTCCCATGGGTGGTCCAACTGGAGCCATTGGGGGCTGAGGGGGTCCTGACATAGGAGGAGCCATCATCATGGGTGGAGGAGGTGGAGGTCTGGGAAGAGGAGGTGCTATCATGCCCTGAGGATGTGGACCACGCATCATTGGCATTCTCTGACCTCCTGGGGGGACATTAAAATATGCATAATAATATTTTAGGCTTTATAATGATATGTAAAATGTATTTGAAAAATACTGAAGAAATATTTAAAATATGCGTTATGTATGCATTTTTATAAATAAATATTTATAAATATATATAGATGAATATATATTTAAGCTTTTAAAAAAAAAACTCAATTTATTTGTTTCCACATAAACAGAATACATCATAGAATGACAGATACCATTGATTCATATTATACATATATAATATAATAATGTAACCATTAATACATAAATGATCAAAAGTATTGAAGAATATATATGAATGAATCTGATTACCTGGTCTCTGTAAGACGTGCGGAACAAATGCTGGACGCATCATTGGAGGAGGCGCTACTGCCGGTATAGCTACAGATAAATTTCAGATGATTGTCAGCTGATTTCGATTTAGAATTTTGTCTTGAAGTGTGTGATGAAAAAAGGATTTATATAGATGTACCAGGACCAACAAATGTAGGTGGCGGACCAACTAAAGTGGCAGCTCTTGCCTCCAAACTCTGCTGGATCTACAAAAAGAAAAAAATTTAAAAATAAAAACAATAAACAAGCTTGTAATATAAACAATTGATGAATGCTTTAAGCAATATACTGTATATTTATTTTTTATTTAAAACTGGATTTTGGGATTCTGGGGAGAAAAATCTAATCTTTTTTAAATAGATTTAAAAAAATTTAATTAAACTTTTTACTTAAGTTAATTGTAATGACATGTAAAAATTTGTAATTAAAAAAATAAGTAAACCAGAATAATTAGCAAATTATAAAATAATGCAAAATAAAAGCATTTTCTCTAATAGTCTCAGATGTTTGGATCCCAGCTTATAAAAATGTAAAATATTAGGGATATTTTTTGAGTTAGAAATAATACCTCTCTGTAGGTGTTTGTACCAATGATGGGCCTGATGATGGATACACCTGGCATTGCCAGAGCGACTGGCACAGCTTCAATCACTGTAGGTGCCACAGGTCCTCCCAACACCTCCTGCTCGAACCTACAGGAGAAGCAACAACATCAGCATGCATACAGTCAGATACATCCAATTCTACACACTCCAAACACTACAACACTGCCCTGAGAGCAATATCACGCTGCAAATAAACAGCTGGAATTGAACATAAGTGAACTGTGAAGAACTCACAGCGCCATCTCTGCCTCCATCTCCTTCAGGCGCTCCTCTCCAGATTTTAACGCCATACTGAGAGTCTTCTGCAAAAAATAAACAAACAAACCTCAGCATATAATTCAATGGCTGTGCCTCAAATCACAGCAAGCTGTACCTTTTATGTCCAAAAATACTGCACACTCCTATGATGCTTAAAAAGACGCAAACCCATGCATGCTGCACGCCCTTGAAATTCAGCTCACTACGTTTTGAGACACAACCAATCTATCTACAGTACAGAAAATAAATAAGAACAGAGTTCAGGAAGCATAAATAAAACAAAGAGATTCCGTCTGTGTTAAACCGAGCTTAACTGTCTAGTTTACAGTAATAAATACTGTCTGAATCGGTTAATTTTTAGTAAACTATCGAGAAATAATGTTCAGATGCCACATGATTCTTTTGAATCCAGACTAGGGCTGCACGATAAATCGCATGCGATATTTAACGCGCATCTTGTCAGAAAGCCGGTTCTGTAATCAGCGGTAAATCTCCATCACCTGCGGGCTTTCACATTGAGCAGCATTAACTACACAGAGCCGTTGTTCACAGACGAGCTGCGCAAAACCACGTTCATATTCGCGCGATTTTTTGCGCAGCTTGTCATATATTAAATTAAATTATTTAAATAACTGAAAAGATACTTTAAAAATGAAACTAAAACTGCCAGCAG
>NW_015626046.1:96924-99004 GCF_001515625.1 Sinocyclocheilus rhinocerous | reverse complement strand
GACGCACGTGATGGAGATTTACCGCTGATTACAGAATGGCTTTACTGACAAGATGCGCGTTAAATATCGCATGCGATTTATCGTGCAGCCCTAATCCAGACTGAATTAAAGTTTATCTAAAGCCCCGCTACAGTAAACTAGTTTTAAAGAAATATATACTCGCCGTGAAGTGTGTCCTGGTGAAGAAATTCATGCAAATATGCGGGAATAAAATAAAAAGACAGATGACCGTAACAGGATCATTTGTTTTCCTCAACGTTATCGCTTGTCTAGGCGCGGAAGAAGCACGTCATGAGTCTTTGGTCCTTCTTCATCGATGGCGCGGGAAAATGAGATTAACCCTGAGTTCCATTCGGAAGGGCTCATCCCTATGCCCTAATCCCTTCAAAGGGTTTACCCTCCGGCACGCACGTGATGGAGATTTACCGCTGATTACAGAAGGGCTTTACTGACAAGATGCGCGTTAAATATCGCATGCGATTTATCGTGCAGCCCTAATCCAGACTGAATTAAAGTTTATCTAAAGCCCCGCTATAGTAAGCTAGTTTTAAAGAAATATATACTCGCCGTGAAGTGTGTCCTGGTGAAGAAATTCAAGCAAATATGCGGGAATAATATAAAAAGACAGATGAACGTAACAGGATCATTTGTTTTCCTCAACGTTATCGCTTGTCTAGGCGCGGAAGAAGCACGTCATGAGTCTTTGGTCCTTCTTCATCGATGGCGCGGGAAAATGACTCCGAAGTGCCCTTCGGAGGGCGATATATCCCGTTTGGAGCACCGATTTAGGTCTTCTTCGATCTTCTTCCTCTTTGGAATTTTTGGCGTATTCTGCACCGTAGGCACATACCGCCACCAACTGTTTATATACATACATGGATGATAGTCCCGTCTTTATTAATATTTTCTTTTCTTTTATTGTTAATTTTATTTGGGGTTCACCCAAGCTGTATTTCTAGCTGCTGCGTGTTCAGTTCCCATGCAAGAAAACCCGCCTTGTGTGTTCCCCTATTCCTTTGCTTTATTTATTTAATTAATTAACTATCAAATTTGTTTGTTTAATCCTGTTTCTATTATATATTTAATTATTATTCTTTGATTAATACCTTCTTTTAATCATTTTCCTAATATCCAATTTATCTTATTTTTTTCTTTATTATTTATTACCTTTTAAGTACTTTATCATTTTAATTATCTCTATATTATATTTCCGACATTTTAGTATTACATGTTCAACGGTTTCAATTACCCCACAAAAAGCACATTTACCTGTAATATGTTTACCTATTTTGTATAGTGATGCATTTAGTCCTGTGTGCCCAAATTGTAATCTATTTAACATCACCTCATCTTTCCTACTATGTATACTTCTTTAACTGATGAATTAATTTTATAATAAAATCTTCCTGACCTGTATCAGCTATGCCCCACTTCTTCTGCCACTCTTTTTGAATATTTGATTTAACAATTGATTTAATTTCTCCTCTTCCTAATGGGACATCAATCTCGATATCCTTTTTTTTTGGTTGCCTTTTTTGCTAACTGATCTGCTATCTTCCTGGATTTATTTTATATTCCCAACAGTCTTCAAGTATTCTCTTAGTTTGATGTTCTTGTTTACTACTTTCCAATCTACTCCAATATGCCAGAGATATGTTGTTTCTTTTTATATCTAGTGGTATGTTTTAGGTCTCTGGTATCACTTCATGAAAAATAAATAAATAAATAAAACCGGAAAAAAACTCCAAAACACTATTGCTCAATTTGCATTAGTCACTGTGTTACAGGATAATAATTATTATTATTATTATTATTATTATTATTATTTAGACCAGACGACAAAGTAGGCCTATAGTTATAAAATATTAACTATATTTAATACTAACTAATACTAGTGAACACCAATTGTATCATTAATTATTATATTCTTTAGCCATATATTACTACACTCTAAAAAAATACTGGGTTAAATATAACCCAGCGCTGGGTTAAAAAGGGACAAACCCAGCTATTGGGTTGTTTAGACCCAGCGGTTGGGTTGTTTTGACTCAAAACAACCCAACCGCTGGGTCAAAACAAC
>NW_015626046.1:95375-96623 GCF_001515625.1 Sinocyclocheilus rhinocerous | reverse complement strand
AATAGCTGGGTCAAAACAACCCAACCGCTGGGTCAAAACAACCCAACTGCTGGGTCAAAAAAAAAAAACAATAGCTGGGTCAAAACAACCCAACTGCTGGGTCAAAAAAAAAAAAACAATAGCTGGGTCAAAACAACCCAACTGCTGGGTCAAAAAAAAAACAATAGCTGGGTCAAAACAACCCAACTGCTGGGTCAAAAAAAAACAATAGCTGGGTTTGTCCAATTAAAACAATTGGTGTTCACTAGTATTAGTTAGTAATAGAGTGTAATAACAGGATTTACTAAATCATAGAAAATTTGGAACATTTAAATGAATTTTAAAATAGGGATTTCCAGGCCTGGGAAAGCAAAGAAAAATGAATAATATCTTAAAAGGTTTTTATAATGTAATGTTTTTATAAAATACATAATCGGCTATAAATTACACATTTTGAGTGTGATCTATATAAAATGAAAACTGATCTGTCATTTTGCTTTATCACTAGTTTTTTTTCAATTTGTTTTTTATCGAATGAGATTTTTGAACAAAAATAAAATTGATGATCTGGATTCGTCCTCCTCTTAGCAAAATAAATGTTTTATTGAAATTTTGTATTTATTATAAGTAATGATAAGGGAATTTAGAATTGAATGAGGCATGTTTTGCCTTGACAGCAGGGGGCGCTATAGGCAAGCAATGTACATCATCTCACATCAGCTGTCATTTTCTTTTTAAGTTCCTGTTTAAGATGCTGTTTTAAGTGTTAAAAATCATCAGTAGAGTTTCACTAAATAAACATTAAGGACATATCTGCTCGACATGCTTTAAATCATATCAAACATATCAATCAAATATATATTTTTGTTATTATTCAAGCATAAAATAAAGGAATTAAATTACATGCACAGATTTAGGGAAGTTTTCCACCATGGAACAAGGATATCCGTTTACTGATGCAAGCTTAAATATATTAGGCCTGTTGTGGAGTAAGACTGAAGCTTACTGATGTGTCTAAAGTAACAAGTGTTTTCTTCTTAGACAAAACTGCTAAAGGGACAAAACATGTTTTACATCAGCATATTATTGCAGCTGCTTCTATCAGGTGAGTTTTTGTTTTTGTATTTGAGTATTTTTTGACCTTTCTGACTCCAAGACAATATTGGCTGAGTATAAGGCAAAATATATTTCTGCTGTAATGACAAAGCTGCTTGTTTTCAAACTTATATATATTTATATATAAAATTTATATTTATTTATATATATATA
>NW_015626046.1:90271-95001 GCF_001515625.1 Sinocyclocheilus rhinocerous | reverse complement strand
ATATATATATATATATATATTAAAATAGTAGTTAAGTAAATAGTTAAATAATACAAACGAAATAAAATGATTATAAATAATAAAAATGAAATAATTAAATTCCATAATTCCAAGCATTCCAAGAACTTAATTTATTTCAGGGTTCACACTGACCAAATAATTGATATGATATTTCCAGTTGTTTATGGGATTATTTTGGGATGAAGGGTTTCTGCTTAATAAAATATTTTAGAGCTTGGCATAAAATAAATAAATAAATGGTTTTAAAATTTCTATGATTTTTCCATGCCTGGAAATCACACTTTAAAAATGACCAGGAAATTATAGTTGTTGGAAGAAAAAAATGAAATAAGAAAAATGTCTATATTTTTTTTTTTTTGCTGATTTAGCTTATTTCGAAGCTTATTTTATTCAATTTTAAATAGTTTTAAACTATTTTGTGGCCACTTTGTAAGTGTGCTGATGCTCCATATGATTCCCCTGGTTGAGAATAAATGGACTAAACAGTTTGCCGCTGTGCATTTTGGTCAGATCCGGTCATCGGTAGTTTATTAGAATCTCTATTTTAAGTCTAGACTCCAAAAAAGTGCTTGTGGGTGAAGAACAAGGAGTAATGGTGACTTACTGAAAACCTTAACAAACATTTTTTGTGTGTTTAGCTGCTGTGGCTTCATGGTCAATTTCATACTACCCTAGAAGCATATGTGTATTGGAAAGATCATCTGTGGATTTCAGCTGCACCTTTGATTATCCATATTATTACACACCTAAAACAACAAAATGGTTCAAACCAGAAGTTCATCAGAAACAAGATGGATCACAGATGGGAATATCTGTCTATCAGTCAAATACAGCAGAGATTCACCAGCTGTACAAAAACAGAACAGCTTATGCAAACCAAGACAGAAACTGCTCACTGCAGATACACAATGTCTCCAAAAGTGACAGTGGAATGTATTTCTTTCGCTTTGAAACGAATTCCAATTATGGAAAATACACTGGATCAGGTGGCATACACCTCAGCGTAGCAGGTAAATGAAAGGCCATATTTGTTCAATGACATAAAATATCAGTAAGCCATCTCCAGCATACACTCTAAAAATCAAAGGTTCCAGAGTTTTTTCTTTTTTGTAGTGACACCATAGAAGGACCATTTTTGGTTCGTCAAAGAACCTTTCAGTGAACAGAATTGTTTTTCTTAATGTAAAGAACATTTTAATAACCTTTTGAGCAATGGAAAGGTTCCATGGTTGTTAAAGGTTTTTCATGGAACCATCAATGCCAATAAAGGATGGAATGCTGGGATGCTGATGCTGGTGTAACCTAGTCCTTTTAATTTTTCAAACAGGTTTCTGATTACATTTCATTAATCTACACTACTTTTAACAGTTCTACCTTTTAGAGTAACAGTGAAAACACAAAAGGCGAATGGACACATCCATGAAGGAGACTCTGTGACATTGGCATGCGGCACAGAAAACTGCACCCCAACACAAGAGCAGTTTGCCTGGTTTAAAAACCAACATCTGATTCCAGAAGCCACTGACAGTGTGCTCCGCATCTCTTCTGTCTCTCACGATGATTTTGGCAACTACTCCTGCGGTCTGAAGAACAGCAGCTCAACTTCAGGAGATGAAATATTGCTTGATGTAAAATGTATGTTCACATCTCTGGCTAGTCTGTCATTTAAAGCACATCACAGCTTTGTTCAAAAACCTGATAAGCAGCATTTTAAGGCATCATAAACACACAGTTACCATAAAAATATGGAAGCTAGAAGATTTCAGAAGATTTCACTAAACCAGTCACCGTTTCTGATGCAACATTTCTTTGCAACAGCACCATTGCATGCAAATGTTCTCTTGCAAATACAGATCCTGTTGTTTCTCCCCACAGATAGTCCAAAGAACGTTGAAATAGCCGTTTTGCCATCTGGAAGGATACAAGAAGGAAACTCACTGACTCTGATCTGTATGAGCAATGCCAATCCTGCAGTGATAAACTACAGTTGGTTTATGATCAAAGAAGCAAACGTCTCTCATATAGGATTTGATCGTGAATTCTCCATCAAATCTGCCAGTCAGAAGGATGATGAACAATACTTCTGCACTGCTAAGAATGACATGGGTTCTCAAAACTCTACAGTGATAGCACTGAATGTTGAAGGTAATAGGGAATATTTCATTCACAAGGAAAGAACGGCTTTTGAAATGGAATACTGAGTACTAAATATTGTACAGTATATTGCCCTCAGTGTATGAAAAATATCATGTAAGCAGCGTTTTCCCATTTTTAGTTCAACTTTGTGTAACGGAGGCCAGCGGTAGGTGCTGTGCAGGTAAACCTCACTCCCCTTATCTCAAGAGACGCACTAGCGACTGAAGCTAGTGGCTGCAGTCTTTAGCCTCCTTGTTAGTGCATCCACCTCCCATGCCGGAGACCCGGGTTCGAGACCCACTCGGAGCGAGAACGAGGTGTGGCGGAGAGGACCCGGGAGAGAGGGGTTACATTTGCATTAAAAAAGAATGTTTTATAACATTAGTAATGTGACTTCGGTTCACTTATCACACTGAAAATAACATCCTGCACATTTTGGAAAATATCACTTAGGTATTGCATGCATACAGAAAACTTGCATGAGACATAGTAAGAAAATGATGCTATTCTGAGCAAAGTTTACCCAAATGTATCCACATTTTTTGTTTGTTTCTATAGTGACTATTCATCAAAATTTCTTGCTGACTGCAACAGCTGTGTTTTTGTTTCTAATGGCAGTAGTCATGTTTGGTCTGATTATAAGGTGAGTGGACGCACAGCATGTGATAATATAGCCTACTGTTGAAATGCAGAGAGAACATAAAGTTCATATGTGTTCAACGTTGCTTGAGTTTGTACTCTGTGGAAATGACACTACACATTACACAAGCCCTCGATGACTTCCCCCATCATCATGTACTGCGTTCAGTATTGCGCTGCTTGTATTTCATGCATGTCAAGCATGCAATCGGTTTACGCAAATCTTGCACTTGCAGCTAATTCTAACCGATTTACATAATAATTGTTGTGACTAAAGTGTAGTATTCTGGCCATTCTAAATTATTAACACGTAATAATACAGTATAATTACTTCAAAAGGAATCTAGTCAGATTAGACGCCATATTGAATTTAATGAGGATGAAATTAAACAAGTCTGTAAAACTGTATCTGCTTACATCTTTACAGGAGGATACCGTTTACGTCAAAGAAGCAGCCCACAGAACAGGTATTAAACACATGAACAGTTCATCTTATTTTAAATGCACAAAAGGCCTCTGTATGTATTAAATGCACACTAAATTAACACTAGTGATTTTTCATCTCTGATCAGACACCTGCAGCCACAGTCACAGAGGAGATCTATGAGAACCTGAGAAAATCAGCAGAGTCTGAGGAAAACCATACAACATACGTGATATATGCAGATCTAAGTCTTCCTCCATCAACCTCAGACAGGTAATGATTAAAATGTCATAATGATGATTATTCGTGGGGGGAAATCTGTGGAACTGATTTATAAACTCCCTGTATGTGTTGACATACAGTATGTCCTTCTAAACAGGAAGGTTCAGACATCGAAGGAACATCTACAGGCTTCAAAAAAAAAAAAAAGGAATGAGGCATAAAAGATTTACTGTAAAAAAAAAAATTAATAAATAAAAAAATTGCTGCCTTAATTTGTTTAGTTTAATCAAATTGGCTTATTATTAAATTTTTACTAATTATTATTTTTTTTTTTTAATAATTATTTAATATTTTTTTATTTCATATCTTTGATATTTTCATTATAAAGAATGTTATTAATATATTATTTTAAATAAAAGACTGTCTAATACATGTAAACATTTCTTTTGTTTTGTAGACCACGTTGCAACAGTCAAGAGGACAACACCGTGATCATCTACAGCCTTCTTAGTTACAAAGACTGAATGAATCTTATCCCTGTGAATAATGAGATTTAGCAAGCAGCTGTTGTTGAAACTTCTCTCTTTTTATTCAAAAGAATTAAATGACTATAATTGCGAATAAATTTACATCGAGTACAAAATTACTATAGGGTCACACATTACAATGAGTATAAAAGCATTAAAGAAATAATTTATACAATGTACAGAGAAGATAAAAAAAGTATTAATAAATCCATATGTACATCTTTTTGCATGCATCTGTATTTACATCCACATTTAACATCACTTGACCAAAACATTCAAACACGGTGCATTTATGAAACAAATAAAATGCAATGTTGAAAAAAAAAAAAAATTGAAACGAATAAAATGCAAAGTTCTATCTATATTAACTATATTAAATGGTTCTTTTTATCTTTACAAAAGGGATTATCGTTCACATTAAACTGAAAATTCATGTCTTTTCAAATCCATTGGACGTTCTTTCTTTCACCTGTTCCTTTAATCAAGATTTTATACAAGCCACAAGCATATGTTAGATGTGCAATAAATTAACATTAGTGATGTTATTAAGCTATGATATTATGCTCCCATTATGTCAGTAATATACTTTAACATGTCAACATCATATTCTACTTAGCTGCATTTTGCTTTTATCTGCTCACTACTGAATGTACATTCAGCTCAAGCAGCATTTGTCATGTACAGTATTTACAGTGCTGGATCACACTCATAATACTCCTCTACATCATACATTTGGTACAATCACAATTTAATAACAAACA
>NW_015626046.1:88248-90198 GCF_001515625.1 Sinocyclocheilus rhinocerous | reverse complement strand
AAAAAAAATGTTGAAACGAATAAAATGCAAAGTTCTATCTATATTAACTATATTAAATGGTTCTTTTTATCTTTACAAAAGGGATTATCGTTCACATTAAACTGAAAATGCATGTCTTTCCAAATCCATTGGACGTTCTTTCTTTCACCTGTTCCTTTAATCAAGATTTTATACAAGCTACAAGCATATGTTAGATGTGCAATAAATTAACATTAGTGATGTTATTAAGCTATGATATTATGCTCCCATTATGTCAGTAATATACTTTAACATGTCAACATCATATTCTACTTAGCTGCATTTTGCTTTTATCTGCTCACTACTGAATGTACATTCAGCTCAAGCAGCATTTGTCATGTACAGTATTTACAGTGCTGGATCACACTCATAATACTCCTCTACATCATACATTTGGTACAATCACAATTTAATAACAAACAATCTAAATCACACAGGACTTGAACGTTTTGAACGTAGTCCTTTATGATGTTTGTATATTTGTTCCAAACTGCATCACTTAAATGTGAAGTATATAATTTATGAAGTTTTACATCTTTCAAACAGGTTTCTCAAACACTCCCCCATCTGTCACTGGTCGGACAAACAGATTGTCTCGCCTCAAAACTCACGCTATTGGTTGAGCCATGTTGGGCCATTTAATTTATAGAATTAATTTATCTTGGTTATGTTAGTAAAAAAATGTTAATTTCTAATTTAATGTAGAAATTATTTTAGAACATGATTTTTGAAATTAGCTAAAAATCCTCTATTCTTTATTGTTAGTATGTCTCAACTTTTACTTTGATGTTTATACAATTACAGGTGGAGTGTTATTATCATTTCAATTATAATCAGCTTTTAATTTTTAATTGTATTTATTTATTTGCCATTTTGATGTAAAATTCCAGTTCATAACAGTGATAAATACAGTCAAATTAATTTAATCATTTACACTTCTATACCAAAGTAAAGTACCTTTTTGCACTTTCTTGATATGCATGTAGTTTACATACAGGAATAGTTCACCCAAAAATGAAAAATATGTGAGGACTTTTACTCACACAAAGGCTACCGTACAAATTCAGAAGACTTGTACAAGTCTTTTAGACTTCATTTATGATACTCTTATTGTGCTTTTTGTCTATTTTGGAACATTTTGCATCCACTTCCTTGTAGGAAAACATTTGAAATTGTTTTCCTACAAGAAGGGGTTACATTTTGGAGTGAACTATTTCTTTTAAGAACTATATGCAATCACCATAAACTAACACTATGTGCAAACAATTGTCCTTTGTTGGAAAACTAGGACAGAAAAGAAGAGTCATTTTGTCTATCTCTACAGCATGGGCACTTGAGGATGAAGTTGTGTTACCCAGTGGAATTATTGGCCTCTTCATCCATCCCTTTAGACTCTGACACTTTGTGTCCAAATAGTTTACGAGCGAGGAAATTAAGCAGGCCGCAGTGGTTGGTGTAGCAACAGAAAGCATCTACTGATACCATCAGCACCAAGAAGATGAACATTACAATTCCCACCACACCTCCTTTCCCTAACGCCGGCTGACTGACTGCAAGACAAGGAGAAATCAACTCATATCACTAAAGAGTGAAAAGGGTGAACTATTTGTTAAGCATATAATGCATAATATTATTGCACTTTTTGTAATCAATCCTACCAGGTTGTGGGACGGTGAAGTTAATTTTGGCAGTGCTGGAGGTGCCATTGTGGTTTACTGCATAAACTTCCATTTGATAGTTAGCATTGTACTGGAGATTATTCAGCTGGATTTTGCTGGAGTTTCCAGGAATTTCTTTTTCAGTCCATTCCTCATTCTCATTGTTCTGTTCCAAACGAGTGACATTTTACATTTAGATATATGGCTTGTACTTCACATATTTAAACAACAAGAAAAATGCATATACTGCTGAGATAAACTGAGAAGTTTTTGG
>NW_015626046.1:68121-87337 GCF_001515625.1 Sinocyclocheilus rhinocerous | reverse complement strand
TTAATATATTATTTTAAATAAAAGACTGTCTAATACATGTAAACATTTCTTTTGTTTTGTAGACCACGTTGCAACAGTCAAGAGGACAACACCGTGATCATCTACAGCCTTCTTAGTTACAAAGACTGAATGAATCTTATCCCTGTGAATAATGAGATTTAGCAAGCAGCTGTTGTTGAAATTTCTCTCTTTTTATTCAAAATAATTAAATGTCTATAGTTGCGAATAAATTTACATCGAGTACAAAATTACTATAGGGTCACACATTACAATGAGTATAAAAGCATTAAAGAAATAATTTATACAATGTACAGAGAAGATAAAAAAATATTAATAAATCCATATGTACATCTTTTTGCATGCATCTGTATTTACATCCACATTTAACATCACTTGACCAAAACATTCAAACACGGTGCATTTATGAAACAAATAAAATGCAATGTTGAAAAAAAAAAAAATGTTGAAACGAATAAAATGCAAAGTTCTATCTATATTAACTATATTAAATGGTTCTTTTTATCTTTACAAAAGGGATTATCGTTCACATTAAACTGAAAATGCATGTCTTTCCAAATCCATTGGACGTTCTTTCTTTCACCTGTTCCTTTAATCAAGATTTTATACAAGCCACAAGCATATGTTAGATGTGCAATAAATTAACATTAGTGATGTTATTAAGCTATGATATTATGCTCCCATTATGTCAGTAATATACTTTAACATGTCAACATCATATTCTACTTAGCTGCATTTTGCTTTTATCTGCTCACTACTGAATGTACATTCAGCTCAAGCAGCATTTGTCATGTACAGTATTTACAGTGCTGGATCACACTCATAATACTCCTCTACATCATACATTTGGTACAATCACAATTTAATAACAAACATAATCTAAATCACACAGGACTTGAACGTTTTGAACGTAGTCCTTTATGATGTTTGTATATTTGTTCCAAACTGCATCACTTAAATGTGAAGTATATAATTTATGAAGTTTTACATCTTTCAAACAGGTTTCTCAAACACTCCCCCATCTGTCACTGGTCGGACAAATAGATTGTCTCGCCTCAAAACTCACGCTATTGGTTGAGCCATGTTGGGCCATTCAAGAGGTTCAAACAAACAAATCAATGTTTTCATAGCATTGTGTCCTGTATAATATCTTCCTCTAGGCCTCTGCTGCTGGATCACCAGATTCTGGTTTCTTCCTACAAAAAAAAAAAGAGAGAATATATTGTTATTTCTACAATGCATGTGATAGAGGAAAATACAGAAGCTGCTTTCTGTGTTTATGAGGCAGCTGGATTGCTTTTTGGGGGAATGGATAATAGAGAAAATAATAAAAATTGTAAAACAAGAGTTAAAAATGGCAGTAGGAATAACAATAAAAATTTTGATTTAAAGCAATAGTTCACCAAAAATGAAAATTATGTGATGTTTTACTCATTGTTTACTATTATATAAGATCTAGGCAGTATAAATCACCATGCACATGTCATTTGCATGTATGTCATACGCAGTTTGAACAACTTGAGGAGTAAATGATGACAAACTGGTCATTTTTGAGTGAACAATTCTTTTAAACCTGGTTGCATAACAAAGCCCACATGCCATTTTTTTGTGAATGACAGCTTTGATTCTGCATTCAGCCCTTTGAGGTTGGCACCTACTCGAATTTGGTAAGAGGCACTTTGTCACACGTGACCTCTGAATGAATGCCATTCACTGCCCCATTGGATGACTGAAGCTTTGGGATGCTGCCTCGTGGTAGTGTTAGCCCGCTCAGCTTCATGTCTCTGTATCAAAGGACACATGAGGACTGAAGCTTAGGGGGGTGGAATCACACTCAAGAAAAAGCAAATCTGTCTAAATGCAAAGCTCTAAAATTGGATTTTTAGATAGAAAATGTGAAGTTAAAAAAATCTTAGACACCATCTTAGACATAATATCAAAAGCTCATAAGGCTAATTGCTTTTTGAGTTAGAATTAATCATTTTGTCTATATATATATATTATAAAAAATATTTAAAATAATATTTTATTAATCATTTACACTTCTATACCAAAGTAAAGTACCTTTTTGCACTTTCTTGATATGCATGTAGTTTACATACAGGAATAGTTCACCCAAAAATGAAAAATATGTGAGGACTTTTACTCACACAAAGGCTACCGTACAAATTCAGAAGACTTGTACAAGTCTTTTAGACTTCATTTATGATACTCTTATTGTGCTTTTTGTCTATTTTGGAACATTTTGCATCCACTTCCTTGTAGGAAAACATTTGAAATTGTTTTCCTACTGAGGACTTTTACTCACACAAAGGCTACCGTACAAATTCAGAAGACTTGTACAAGTCTTTTAGACTTCATTTATGATACTCTTATTGTGCTTTTTGTCTATTTTGGAACATTTTGCATCCACTTTCTTGTAGGAAAACAATTTCAAGTGTTTTTTTTCAAAATGTAAGAAGGGGTTACATTTTGGAGTGAACTATTTCTTTTAAGAACTATATGCAATCACCATAAACTAACACTATGTGCAAACAATTGTCCTTTGTTGGAAAACTAGGACAGAAAAGAAGAGTCATTTTGTCTATCTCTACAGCATGGGCACTTGAGGATGAAGTTGTGTTACCCAGTGGAATTATTGGCCTCTTCATCCATCCCTTTAGACTCTGACACTTTGTGTCCAAATAGTTTACGAGCGAGGAAATTAAGCAGGCCGCAGTGGTTGGTGTAGCAACAGAAAGCATCTACTGATACCATCAGCACCAAGAAGATGAACATTACAATTCCCACCACACCTCCTTTCCCTAACGCCGGCTGACTGACTGCAAGACAAGGAGAAATCAACTCATATCACTAAAGAGTGAAAAGGGTGAACTATTTGTTAAGCATATAATGCATAATATTATTGCACTTTTTGTAATCAATCCTACCAGGTTGTGGGACGGTGAAGTTCATTTTGGCAGTGCTGGAGGAGCCATTGTGGTTTACTGCATAAACTTCCATTTGATAGTTAGCATTGTACTGGAGATTATTCAGCTGGATTTTGCTGGAGTTTCCAGGAATTTCTTTTTCAGTCCATTCCTCATTCTCATTGTTCTGTTCCAAACGAGTGACATTTTACATTTAGATATATGGCTTGTACTTCACATATTTAAACAACAAGAAAAATGCATATACTGCTGAGATAAACTGAGAAGTTTTTGGCTGGACTTCAGACTGACCTCTTTGTATCGTACAATGTAGTGTAGGATAGGAGAGCCTCCATCTTTCAGCTGTTTAATAGGGATGGAGACTGAGTTTGTGTCCAACTTCTTCTCACTCAGAGACAGAATGGGGCTGTCGGGTTCCCCTAAATGAAGGAAAGAGGAAACATCAGATAAAGGGAACAAAGAAATAGTGTAACAGGTTGATCTTAGGGCTGGGTGATTTTGATTTAAAAATATTTTATTATTTTAATTTATATTTATTATTATTTTATTTTAATGATATTTATCATCAAATTATTTAATATTTATCATTCTAAAGTTTGGGGTTGGTACAAATTTTAATTAATATATATATATTTTTAAAATAAGTCTCTAATGCTCACCAAGGCTGCATTTGATAAAAATACAATAAAAACAGAAACATCGCGAAATATTATTATTATTATTATTTAAAACAACTGTTTTCTTTTTGAATATGTTTTAAAATGTTTTTATTTTCTACTTGTGATGTCAAAGCTGAATTTTCAGCATCATTACTCCAGTCTTTAGTGTCACACAATCCTTTAGAAATCATTCCAATATGATTAGCTGCTTAATATTTTTGTGGAAAATGTAATACAATTTTTTTTTTTTTTTTTTTGCAGGATTCTTTTTCAAAAGGATCCAAGTTCAAAAGAACACACACACACACACACACACATCCTACTGACCCCAAAATTTTGAACGGTACAGTTTAAATATTGTTTTGCTCTTAAACAGCTAATTTCTAAAATTATTTAAAATGTTTAATGCAAAAACTTAAATACAGTAAAGATATAGTTCTACACTAATTCATTTAATGAACACATGGAAGACGGATGTGAAGAATGAATCACTGAATCAGAATTTTGAATCACAGAAATGAATCAAACTTACCAACCCTAACACCGTTTTTGTTAAATGTAAGAAATTGTGTGTGATTTCTTACAAAACTAGTCATTGGTCAAATAAAAAGCACATTAAAATGATTGTAAATCACCCAACCCTAGTTAATCTAAGAATGCTATATTTGATGTTTCACTGTTGGCCTCTATATTATATTAAAGTTATCAGAGTATGTCTGCGTCATACTTAAGTAATTGCCAATCAAGTGGATAAGCTCCAAAATTATTCACTATAGTATAGATGTGTGAGAGCGGCAGACCAACATTTCATGCTTTCATGCTGAAGTAGTGATTTTCTCTGTTCTCGCTTTCTTCAGCATCGAAAACATGCAGGTAAACTCACTTTCACACGTCTATATCACAGTAAACAATTAGGCTTATGTTTTAGCCTATCAACTGGAGATGTATGCATTCAAAATTTTGATTTACCATCTACAAAGGAAGGTCAGAATAAGGCAGTGGACGGCCCCGGGACCAGGAGCAGGTTGTAATGCACGGAGAATGGTCATCATCAAGCAGGTGGCAATTAGATGAAGAATGGACAGCGGAAGCAAATCATGAACATATGTGATGAGCAAACAGGCACTGATGCATGACAAGAATGACAGCATGAATCAACTGCAATAAAAATGTCTTATTAAAATAACTGGCTAAAATGTCTTTGCATTATTTAAAAATAATGTTGGGACCGTAAACCAATGGCAAGATCCAAATGGTCCTAAGGTGTGACAAATTAATTTTTAATTTTCAGAAAGTACAAATATTGCATGTAGCCTCTCAATTTATTAAAGCCAATTTATTAAATGTCACAGCACAGGATATATCAACTATTTGTGTGCAGATTCCATTTTGCCTGCCAATAGCATAAAAAAAGTCACAACAATATTAATAATAGCTATCAACATCAAAAAAGGTGGATATGAAGCAGATGAAGTGAATAGACAGAAGAGAACTGATACTCACGTTGGGACTGTGTGAAGATCTTGTGTTCTGTGGAGAAGTTCCCCTGGTAATGAGAGTTTTTGGCAGCAAAGCGAATGGAGTACTCTGTGTACGGCTCAAGTCCCGTGATCACCAGAGGATCTACAAATGTGATTTCATCACACATTTGAATTTAAAAAACCATCAAAACATAAACTTAACTTCTCTGAGTGACTTATTTACTTGTGGGCTTGACAAGGCTTTGACTCCAGGTGTCTTCAGACGGTTTCTTCCACTGAAGGATGTACTGGGTAACGGAGGACCCTCCATCCTGCACTGAGGCACTCTGGATGAGGACAGAAGATGAGGGCCCCGGGGCCACACTGAACTTAGTGGGTGTCCCAGGCCAGGCTTTTGAGAGAGAGGAACAGAAGTTATTAATGAGAAGCAATATCGAAAGTTTATGCAAAAATGAAAAATATCAACAAACTGAAAAAAAAAAATCACCATTACTGAAGCCACTACAAGAGCCTTACTTATCAGCTGGAAGTCCTCAGTGGTTGTTCCCACCGTATTGCTGGCTATGCAGGAGTACAAGCCGCCATCAGAGGGCATTACATCTTCAAGAATCAGCTCAGATCCCTCCACATTCGTCTGCCCACACATGTTCATGCAAACAGGAAAGACAATAATAGACAGGAAAAAGTAATTAAGAATTAAGAATCCCCCCTCGCCGCCACCAACATCAATTACAATCCAATTATAAAAATAATTCTCTCAACCCAAGCAAGATTTTATTGTATTAAACATATTTCCAAAATGTTTTTGAAATTGCAAACCAAAATTTAGATGTTTCTCACCATTTTTTCTCTGGTTGTCTTCCTGAACCACTGTACGGTTGGAGTTGGATGTCCTGTGGCATTGCAGATCACAGATCCAGTTTCTCCTGGAATAACTGTCAGCTTGGTTTGATCCAAAACTACAGTTGGATGCTCTGAAAATGGTAAAAATTATAATAATTAATTAAATTAATTTAAAAAATGAATGCAAATGCTTGACTGATAAGCCAACCATTGTTGGAAACTTCAATAGAATAACCTACCTATATTCAACAGCTAAACCATGAATATCAAAATATGCATTGAGCCATAAATATAACTACTGTGGAAATATATTCATGTAATAAAGAGTCAAAATGTTTTTGTTAACCTACCTATATTCAACAGCTAAACCATGAATATCAAAATATGCTTTGAGCCATAAATATAACTACTGTGGAAATATATTCATGTAATAAAGAGTCAAAATGTTTTTGTTTGGGTCTGGTCCATTGGAGAGTGTCAATTTGATGCTTGCATGGCACCAAATTCCCCATATCTGTGTTTGTGACTATAGTAAACACCTGACTTCAAGAAGTAAAATGTTTTCTTGGAATAAATCTTTGGCTAAACAACATTTCCAAGAAAGGGAAATAAAGTAGAGTTGAGCCGTAAACACATAAATTCACTGCAGTTTACAGTCAGCGTGACACACCTTTCACAACCCATTTGACTTAAGAAGTGAAACAGGATATTCAGAAAAAAAGGTCATCTTGATTTTATTCTTCAGGAATTGATTGATTGGATCATGAAAAATGGGTGTTCCTATCCAAAAAATGCATTATGTAACATTTTACAACCAGTATAGGCCAACTGCCAAAACTTACTGCCATAAAGACTTTCATTAGGACAGTAAACATTCATTAAGATGGGGTCAATTTTGACATCATGTTAAACTTTGTTACTGTATATCGACTAAAAACATATTAATGCAGACCAACTGCCCTCATTTGATGCCTCTGCACTTTCAGCAATGTACAAATGCATCACTACATTTTATGTTTCTAGAGCCTTGTTTTACCTGAGACATCCAGAATAAACGTGGCGCTGTTTTCCCCGATCTTATTGGTAGCTATGCAGACATACTCTCCAAAATCGCTCCTGGTCACTGCAGAGATGGTGAGCTCACTCTTATCAGAGTTGAATTTGTAACGGGAGTCATCAGAAGGGGAAGGGCTGAGGGGAAAGATGCACAGTCTGTTTGCCACTATTGTTCATTAATACAACACAAATGTACTCATGGAAGGAGAACTAACAACTAAGAGACAAAGGGACAGCTCCAAATATACAAAATGGAAAGATGAAGCCTGAGACTAAAGAATATGTGTAAACACATAGTATAGACTCAGTAACAAAAACTTGTGAGCTACCATTTCTAACTGATTTCAATAAAATGTAGCATTAGCATGGTGCTACTAACAACATGTCTAATAAGCACAAACATGCTTAAGGGTAAAACCTTTTTGATTTCATATTTGATTGAACTATTTTTTTATTAATACTTTTCTGTATTTATAATATATTTATAATTTGATTTAAATACATTTTAAATCAAGTTTTAATTTGTATTTCTTACTTTTTATGGTTATTTTATTTCTTATGCATCTTTTATGATTATTTTAAAATCACTTTTATGTAAATTGCCATTGTGTATGAAATGTGCTATATACATAAACTTGCCTTGCCTTAGAAATAGGCCTAAATATGGTCTCTTGACACCTATTATGCTGCCTATGTAGGTAGCTCACTAGGTTTTGAATTGGAGCCATAGAGGTAGTCAGGATGGATTATACTAGTCAGACTAAGGATTATAGGTAAGCATGAATGAAATATTATAGCATTTTCTATTGATATACATACAATATCCATGAAATATTTGGAGTGGGTACTCCTTTGACCAGGCAGGCTATAGCCACAGTGGTGTTGGGTCCGGCAGAAACCTTTATTCCCTTCTGATTAATCAGGACAGTCGGTGGCTCTGGAGAATGGGATTTTTAAAGCAGATAGTAAGAGGACATATTCACCCAGGCAACACTAAGAACAAACTTGATTCATTCCTCTATGTCCTCACCATTAACAACAACAGAGATCTGGAGCTCCCTCATTATGGGGCGTCCCTTGATCCTGCCTTCACAAGTGTAGGTTCCACGGTCTTCTTGCTGAATTCCCAGAATCTGCAGAGACCTATCTGGCAGGATTCTGAGATGACCTCGTCCTGTACAAAGAGAAGAGGGAAGGCAGAGCGTGAGGAATGTCAAAAATGCAATAGTATTACTTTAGATTCATGAGACAAAGCCTTTAAAAGCCCACACGCACTCTTAAAAGGCCAGTTCACCCCAAAATCAAAAACTGTATCATTATTTAGCAAAATAGGCTCACTGGAAAAACATGCCTCTCCAAAACTCCAAAAATGTACCCAGGGCCATCTCAACGCGATCACCAACAGCTTTTATTACTTTTGACAGAAATTATGATTCTGGTTCATAACAAATCCTTGCACAATACGTTTGCATCTCCATATGTCTGGCTCATCTGATGTTGTAAACTTGCTCAGTAGCACACCTGGTACAGCACTGCACTTGAGATGTGGAGTGCTCAGTTACGAGTCCCGTGAACTACGACTTAACGCTCTATAAAAGAGCTCAAAGACGCAAGTTAAAACGGCATGGCTGCTTCAGCAAATGCGCTTTTATTTCACGCTTGCTTTTGTTAACAGTTAATTGTAGGTTGTACGTTTTTTCATAGAGCATTAACCTTTCAGCACCACTCACCGGACATTTCATTTTCCGAACTGCCGTGATACATTCAACCACGAATGTCATAAAACATTGCCAGATTCACGTTCATCTGATTCGGATAAAACTGAACATGCTTGTAGCTGCACTGCAGTGTTGTGAAATTTGCACGAAGGAACGGAATAAAACATGTTAGCAACCGCGCCCTTCACGCTCATCTGTTTCGAAATAAAATGAATTGCGCTCTTCGCGATACATAAACACTGAATAAAATGTTGCCAGATTCACGTTCATCTGTTTCGGTTGGATTTTAGCACTAATCACTGGACATTTCACGTTGAAAGTGCCGTGAAATATCCCTAAGTAGAAACGTTGCCACAGGTACGTTTTTTCATAGAGCCTGGGATGTTCTTAAGTCCCCCTCATATAATTCCAAATCCTGTGAAACACAAAAGGAGAAATGTGAGTAAATAATAACACACTTTTTTATTTTGGGGTGAACAGTCCCATTAAGGTTGTCAATGGTGGCGTTTACTTGAAATGGGGCAGGGCTTGATGTTTTGGAGCTGTTTATTTTGGCCTCTCCATCAGACAGGAAGAAAAAACACACTACAAACTGTTCACAGATGTTTCCCAACTACTAGTGAGAAACATCTCTTGATTTGGTTGCAAATCGGTTAGAAAACGATTGCACAGGTTCCTCCCACCCCATCGCCGGATCGTCCACCATCGCCATACTGCCATTCTGCCATCTACAGGCATCCCTGATAGCTATGAAGGTGAGGAGACCCCCATACCACATAAAAGAGCAGAAGGACCTGCAGCATGTCCATCCCCCCTACCGTCATCATTCACGATGCGATCGTTCCGAAACCAGAGGATCTCCACCGCAGGCTTCCCAGACACCACGCAGGGAATGGTCGCTGTCTGGTTCACCAGAAATTCATGGTACGTCGATGTGTTGCCAAAGTCCGGTGTTTCTGATTGTTGGACAAAATTTCACATGAGAATCATACACAAAATTTGTGAATTCACAAATAAATGTGTTCAGGAACCAGAAGATGGGAACCTACGGTAGACATAGATCTGGTAGTTACTCTTCTTCGTGCCGTGATCATTTTCAAATACGCAGGTATATATTCCAGCGTCATCTAATTCAAGGTTGTTCAAGGCCAGTTTACTCGAGGATTCATCAATTTTCTCGACTACATGCCGATCTGCATCAACGTCTTCATCACCTTTCAACCAACTCATTTCTCCCTCTGAATCAGCTGAACCACGCAACAGAAAAGAAAAGAAAACAATTTATTTGTATGGCACTTTTAAAAATACATATTGTTTCAAAGCAGCTTTACAAAAACAACTTGTTTCAATGTTACAATTAGGAAGTATTCTGCTATCAGCCAGAGATGGGTGTATGAATGTCCATATGGTATTAATTAGCAATAATATAATAGCTGATTAAAGTCATTTATTCAGTTAAGCAGACAACAAATGTGGTAGGCAGCAATAACTTGTGCTTGTAATGATTACAATATATGGAAAATATTACAATTTATACTGTAATATTTCATATTTATTGTAATACTTTATATTTACTTAATATGCAATATTGTAATATTTCACAGATTAACAACAAAACGACACCTTGGTTATTTTATGACAGCTAACATTTGTTGTTGTATGATATTTAAAACCCTACAAAAGTATTTGGACACAAAAATGGAACAAAACATCAAACCAAGTGCCATTTATTTTAAAGAAGGCACAAGCAAACTTTTCAGACAAACCATTTCACACAAAAAAGTGTTTGTTGGATTTCAAATGATAGAAACTTCAAAATGACAACAAAAAGTATTGTTGATACTTGAGGAGAACTGATACACTCACTAAAAATTACCTTGAGCCCTGATTTGTTTCAAAAATAGCTTCATTTACTTACACTTAGTTTGATATTTTGCAGCTAATGCAATGATATTAAGACATTTTTATGTGTATTAGTTGTACAGATATAATTTGGGGTCATTGTTTGTGTCAATTAGTCAGTTCTTAGTATTAAACACACCAACCTTTGCACAAGAGCAGAGTGTTCCTTCCCACCTGCACATCTGGGTCACTAGAGATGATGTCTAATTTAGCATCTAAAGTGAAAGGAAACACATAACCACAAATTATTAACAGTGAGCTTTACACTCTTCCAAAAATGTTGGATTCCCCAAAGAGCATTTCAGTGAACAGTTCTTAAAAGAACCATTTTTTAATGTTAAAGAACATTTTAAAATAAGATTTTTAAATCTATAAAGAACCTTCTGTGCAAAGGAAAGGCTACATAAAGGTTCTTCATGCAACCATATTTTAATAAAGAACCTTATATTTTTAAGAATTTGAGTTTTAAACAAGTGAGCTTTAATGCTGATTTTTTTTTCACGCCGAAGGAACGTTTTATTGCATCGCTACCACAAATAGCTCTGCTACTAATATTGGCTTACAGACAAGGAAAAGAGTAAATGGACATTGGAAATGACCGGCTTCCCTTGCAAAGCAATATTTCTTCCTGTATAAGCGATCAAAGACGTCGAGCTACAAAGAACAGAGCAACAATGTAATGGTTTTCTTTTCAAAGGGAAACAAAGTGATATTGTAAGTAATCTGCATATACTTTTTTGTTTCTATATATTTTGATCCGTAATCATTGAAATAGCTATGTGTCAACTCATGTAGATTGAGTCAACCTCTGGTTTATGCCATGTCAATTTTCATAGCAAGAGAAAAAGGAATCAGTTAAAAAGGTAAACAATCAAATTAATAAATAAATTTAGTAATAAAAAGAGAAAAATAAAAACGAGATAACAACATCAAACTGGATAAATGATAAAATACACAAATAAAATATATTTTATTAAAATTTATATGTACACTTGAGTTAAAAATTCTAGATTAACAAATCATAAAACCATATATTTGACTATTTACATGCACATTTCTGAAAATGCACATATTTCGGATGCAATATAAAATTTTCAACACAAATGATTTTGTCAGCACAGAAATATGAGTAAAACCTTTAAATTTAAATGTAACATTAAAATTTGCTTTGTTTAAAATTTAAACTGTATAATAAATCCCATATTTCCAAATAACAAATAATAAAATGATATAATATTGTATATATATGTGGCTATAAACATTTCTGAAATTGTGCATATTTTTCTGATGTAATACATTTCAATACAAATTATATTGTCAGCACAACAATATGGGTGAAAAATGTGCTTTAAAATTTAATTTTGATAATAAACCCCATTCCAAAGTGGTCTCACACTTTTGGACACCACTGTATAAAAGCAAGTCAATATGTAACAGAGAAATGAAGTTACACTCAAAGATTAGGAAAGTAAATCCCTGCTCACCTGTTAGTGTTGAGCATAAAAGAAGGAGTCCACACAGCCTGAGCATCATCATGCTTGCAGTCATCTCTTCCAGAGCACCTCTCTTGGAGTCTGACAGGCAACGTGTTCCCCATGGTTTTATATGCTATGACAGAGACAGACAGGAACCTGGTTATCTGGAGGATCTGCCCCCCAAACTCCCGATGCTTCATTCAGATGATGAAGCGCAGGGATGCGGAGCCGCGATGAAACGAGTCCTGCGGTCCCCTGACACTTGATGGAGGAAGATATTTTTATCTCACGATCTTGCATTTTATTGATGATTAAAAACATACGGAAGATAAAGAAACACATGCACATACACGTTACTGAATATAGGAAAAAGGGAATAAATTATTTATTAAATATGATTCTTTTTAATAGGCTATAGGCTAATTTATTTTTTAGTGGCTATAGGCCTACGTAATCAACAGTTATTTATATTATTATACTAACTAGAATATACTTTAAATATTTAATACTAATAAATAACTGACAAATAAACAAACAGAAGAACACAAATAAGTTTACTTATAGTTAACGTACATTTAAAAACTTAGCTTAACGTTTTATGATTTATGAAGTGTAGGTTCGCTGTTGTGCGGAAGTGACCTGATATTCAGTAGGCTACTACAGCAAAACTGAAAGTTTAATATTGATTTTATAGATTTATATAAACTAGCAATTAATGTACATTTTACAGTAATAAATTAGCCGTTTAGCATCAAATGAATGCCGCTAGACAACGCAGAGACTGAAAGCAGGTCTGGAGTATCTCATATGAGTGGAGCGGAGTGACTTCTCCTCCTCACTCAAAGCGTCTAGGTCTATAATCACTCCGCATTTCACTGCACCTTGCACACTAGAGAGAGAAACACCGCTGCTTCTTATAAGAGTAGCCTATGAACTGATTTTGTGAAAAAATTACATACTTTTGATTGTGTAACATAATAATAGTTTAATTTAATTTCCTACCGTATTGGCGAGAAATGAAGTAGCACGCTGATCTGCCAGTCGCCGGTCTTTCAAGCCGAACTCTCCTCGTGTCTTTGCATGACGCAGTTACAAGTTAATGACCAAATGTAGGCTATATTTTTTAAAAGTGTACAATGTTGTTGCAGATTAAATATAAAGTGGATAACATTAAGTGTTTTTTTCTTCTTTAGATTAGATATTAATTAACCGTTGGTCTCACATATCTGCCATGTTTGTAGTTTAAAGGGGTCATATGATGCGATTTCAGTTTTTCCTTTGTCTTTGGAGTGTTACAAGGTCTTGGTGCATAAAGAAGATCTGTAAAGTTGCAAAGACTGAAGTCTCAAACGGGGCATAGGGGAGAAACAATAATGTACAGTGTGTGGAAAATAATGTGTTTTTTGAACCTTAAACCGCATAAACACATTTCATTACACCAAATACACAAAATAATGTTCTTTTTAGCAACGTCATATGACCCCTTTAACACTTTTTATCCGTGTTTGTAGTTCTAATCGAATACTTATCCAACACGCAATGAACCTTTTTCACATTTCCGGGTTTCTCAGCAGCGGAAGTCGTCATAGTTGGGTTAACTTGAATAGCAGTGAATGGGAGAGAACCACAAATATATTTTTTGCATTCCCATTTGCTCAAATAGCAAAAGAAAAACTCATGACTTTCATGACTTTCAGTAAAAGGAAAAAAATTGAGAGAGACTTATAACGGCTGTCAGAAGAGAGAACGATGTCAAATTTACCGTCCCTCCTATAGACGCTGCATTAGAAAGAGACTCGCATTAGCGTTAACTGTTTTTTTTTGTAATTTGATGCAAAGGTGATATAACACAAAGAATAGTGTGATAAATGTACATAAATTTTTTTTTAAATACAAATATGAAAAACTTTTGAGGATTTACGATGCTGGACCCTTTTCACATTTACGGCTTTCTCTGAAGCGGAAGTCGTCATAGTTAACTTCTGTAGCGGTGAATGGGAGACTACATCAAATACTAATAATTTTTTTTTTTTTGCATTTCCATTTGCTCAAACGTTATGGGATTTACGATACTGATGATCATTGAAACAACTCCCATAGACGCTGCATTAGAAACACCCTCGCATTAGCGTTAACTGTTTTTTTTTGTAATTTGATGCAAAGGTGATATAACACAAAGAATAGTGTGATAAATGTACATAAATTTTTTTTTAAATACAAATATGAAAAACTTTTGAGGATTTACGATGCTGGACCCTTTTCACATTTACGGCTTTCTCTGAAGCGGAAGTCATCATAGTTAACTTCTGTAGCGGTGAATGGGAGACTACATCAAATACTAATAATTTTTTTTTTTTTGCATTTCCATTTGCTCAAACGTTATGGGATTTACGATACTGATGATCATTGAAATAAACACGTCATCACTCACAGTCTGTGAAAAGGGTCCATGTGGGCAATATTAACCGTTAAGAGTGTGCATGGATGTGCGTTTTGAATTGCCTCCAGAAATGGTAAACCATGGGTAGGCTACCTTTCCGATAATCACTTCAATACTACGATTTGGGATATGCTGATTCTAATTTCAAATACTATTTAGGACTGATAGTAGGCCTATATAAAATTGGACGCAGCAAGAGATCATGAATTAAGATAAAACACGAACTCGCTGACTAACCAAACCGCTTAATAGCTGGTAAAAAAACACAACTACATTTCCATTCGTGAGAGAAAACATGAATGTTTCAACTTTTAAAAAATACAGTCCTCGCGCCAGGCAAATCTGCGTTTACGCCGTACTGCTCACAGCTTGTCTGGAACAATAAATATATTTTATATAAAAATAATATTAAAATAAAAAATTTATTATCATAAAACCATTTATTGAGATTAAATCTTAATAGATTCTTAGATTCAATTCTTAGATAGAAATCTTAGATTAAATCTTAATCTTCAAAGTCAATCCTTGACCTTGAAATCTTATCAATTTATTACGCCCTTGAAGATGGTGTCACATGGAAAAAGGACTATCAGTAACTAAATGGTTTTTAACTCATACACAGATGTGTTTTCTCTAGGTTTAACACATACAAAACACTTGAATTAGAATGAATTCTATCCTCTAAGCTTGTTTGATTAAAAAGTACATACATCTAATTGTAGTCTATTTGATTCAATGCCATGATATGGATTAACACCAATGAAAGTGTGAGATTTCTGTAGAGACCAAAAAAGGAGTGTTCAACAAATCAGAAATGAGATTCAAGGAGTTACAATCCATTACAATGATGAAAGTCTTCATCCTAACACAAGCATGTCTTCCTAAAGGATGCAATGATTACAGTCACGTATCGTAGTAATGTAATCAGCAGAAGAGATGGTTTATAAACAAACAAAAGGTTATTTTTGTCTCTAGCAGAACAATCCACGTCAGTAGTTTGACTCACCTGCTCTGATAAATTAGAGCTCAGCACGTTTGCGTGCAGAAAACAATAGCTCTTGTTTCAGCCCCATGGGATGTGCCCTCACGTATCAATGATCACCACTGAATTTTGCCAGATTTTGACTAATTTAATGAATTAATACAAAACATCAAAGCACTTTACTGAAAACAGATCAAACTTGCACGACAATTTCTTTTGGCCAGGCAAGTCAGAATGTTAATTTATTCTACAATAGCCAACAAAACTAAACATTTATTTTCGGGACATATTTCAGAATATGTAGTAGCCTACAAAACTCTATATATATATACTCTATACATACATACATACATACATACATATATAGGGTCTGAATACTTTCCGTACCCACTGTATATATATATATATATACACACACACACACAAACACACACACACACATACATAAATTTTTTAAAATAAAATAACATTTATTAAATATTAAGTTTTATTTACAAGAACATTTAGAAAACCAAGGTATCAGAATTAAACTTATGTTGGCTTGACAAACATTGCATGCATGTTTAAGAAAGTTGACAATGACAGTCAGAGAAAGCAATATTTATTATAAAGCATTGTAATATAAAAGTTCAGGCCAGATTTTGTGGTTGTACAAAATAAATTAGATAATTAAAAATGACTAAATCATTGATATTATGTTATATTGATAGTTTGATAAATAAAACTAACGCTGACAAAGTTACAGAGGCTTCGGATGGTGTACATTAGCAACACAAAGGTCATGGAATGATCCAGGTAACACATGATAAGTTTCCCTGAACTGACAGAAGAAAAGTTATGGTCAAGGTCAACATGACTGATAAGTGACAAGTTTACTGCCTGCTATTCTCACTCTCTGATAAGTTTTCAAGGCCAGAACAAATGCCAAATCAGTCAGAACACTCTCTAAATATTGACATGAAATCTCCACTTTACTGATGTGAATAGAACTATGTCTAATTCTCTGTCTTCCTGTAAGCATAAGCATCTTCAATTACTTCAATTACTCTGTGACCTATATAAGAAGTTTTATAATGCTCCACTGTGGAGCACGTCTGCTTTTTGGCAGTGATTGAGCACAATCTAACTGGGTTTATCTGGTGGCAATGGTTTATTTAACTGGAAATAAAGTGAAAACATCATCAGTCACAGCACAGAGCAGTCGGGCATGCAGAAGCTATGATGCAAGACCTTATCTTCAAAGCCAAAGGTAGAGAAAGCTGAATTCATTTTAAGACTTTATCTTTCGAAATAAAAAGCCTCATCCCCCTGAGTGTGAACATCCTGGAAATTGGCCGTTTTGGGATCCAAAATAAAGTAGCAGTTAGAATCCAAATGGCTTCACAATAGTAATTTCGGTGGGAAGATTATCAGTGAATAACATAATTTTGGTCTGTTTTTCATACTACACTCCAAAAAAAAATTTAAAATAAAAAAGTAAAAATAGGGAAATTAAGGAATGCTCCATATTGATTTTTTTTACAGGTGCTTTACCTATATTTTGAATTTTTGCACTGCATTTTGTCGTGTTTTAGAGTTAACAGAAATGTCCATAAAATTAATGGATAATGTCCTGGCAGAAAATTAGCAATACATTTTCTGTTTGTTTGTTTATTTAAGCTATTATTTTGTAGCTTTAGATGATTTGGAATATCATAAATCATATATAATAGTCATAAAATGATTGTAATTTCAACAGTAAAAGACTGTAAAAATGTTACCGTAAAAACTTCCATATTGGTTAACAGTAATTTCCATTAGTAAAAAAAATCTAATTGGACATTTCTTGTGATTTTACAGTAAAAAAACCCCGTTAAATTTACAATTTTTTAAGTAAAAAAGTCAACTTGTAGTGGGGAAAAAAACATAAATTGACATTCCCAGAATTTCCTGTGTGATATTTGATGGTTTTCCATTTAAATAACTTTTTCTTATCAGTTACTGTATGTACATTAGAGTTTTATGTTACATCTTATGTTGTTAAATGAATGTTTCTGGCATTATTTGAATGAGCTCTTATCTATTATCTATGTAACTTTAATCATTACCATCATTTTGTGTGTGTGTGTTTCTCAGTGTATTATAAAGGGTAACAGGTAAGCCACTTTAGTTCAGGGACCAATTCTCACTATTAACTTGTTGTTTATTTGCATGCATTTTACTAGCATATTTTATGATTATTGGTATAAAACACAGAGTATTAGTGCCTTATTCTGCACAACCATATTTTAGATTCTTTAATCCCACCCCAAACCTACAATTAACAACTACCTTACTAACTACTAATAAGCAACAAATTAGGAGTTTATTGAGAAAAAATTTGTAGTTAATAGTGAGAATTGAACCTTAAAATAAAGTGGGACCAAGGAACAAAACCGATATCAGTTATTGAAATATATGTTTTTGTTTGTTTGTTTTTTACTGTAAAGTTCAAACCATAAAACCTAAAATGTTGCTACCATCATTTTTCTGGCAACCACAGCTGACATTGTTTTACCAGAAATTTCACAGATTTTTACATTGTTTAATACCACTTTTATGGTGGTTTATTTGCTCTTTTTGGTGCTCAGCAATAAAAAAAGAGACATCTTTCTTTTTGTGTTTCACAAATGAAACAACACTGAAGGGTGAGTAAATGCTGACAAATGTTTATTTTTGCCAGAACTGTTCTCTGAATCCCATTTTGGTAGCAACATGTAATCTGGTTTTCCACCAACTGCGAGATCTGTGCCACTCCTGTTCCCTCTGAGAGACCTCCACACCTCTGACCTTATCAGCAAGCACGGCTTCCCAGCACCTCGATGCTTGATAGCAGGTCAATCAGAGGCAATGCATGGTCTCATGCAACGGTCCTCTGGGCCTCTGGGAATGAAGTCCACCCACTAACGACCTGATATCAGAGTGATAATCGGCCCCACTCATTTTCTTTCATTATGAGGGAGCATGTGCTTTCAAAGCTGGGCAGTGGGAGATGAAAAGAAGGTTGTTATTTGTTCTTTTTCAACACTTCTCTACATTTCAGTACATTTTAGGCCTTGATTATAATGTCTTTTCACTTTGAAAAGGATCCCATGGAAGCTCGGATGATCTGTAGTACATGTCCCAAGCATTTACCAAATCTCCAGAGTAAAGGAACTTCCCTTTTAAGACCCCCAAAACAATGAGCCCACTCCCACCAGTTTAGGGATGCCACACGACGCCAGCAACTGTTCCCGTCTTTGTCCTTCTCTCGGTCTAGTAAACAAACAATAGTTGCACAGACAATGGGGTGTAGTCTGGAGCCAGTAGCGTAGTGCTGACATGTAATAAAAACATGCTAGTAAGAAACGCATGCAAACACGCACGCAGGCGTTTAGGATATTGTCTGAGACAGCTGCGCTGGGCGTGACCAGATGCTTCAGGAAGAGCGGGCAGACGCCAGACAAACTCCTGTGATATCTGCACACACAGCCTAAAATTACATTTGCAAACATGCTGATTCCGTAAAGACAGTGGATAGATGTCAAAAAAGGAATGATAGTGATTATTTAATTTTATTGGATTGACAAAATAATTAACTTGAAACCAAATTTGTAATTGATCCTCGAGCTGTCAAGCTACATTCAGCAAGCTAGCTGTTCTGTCTTAGTGTAGATCTTTTACAACTGATTGAACTTACACATTTCTTGTAGTG
>NW_015626046.1:58426-67769 GCF_001515625.1 Sinocyclocheilus rhinocerous | reverse complement strand
GCTCAGAAATTTAATTTCCAAAAAAAAGGGGGGGGGGGGATAAAATAAATGTACATTTATCAGAATGATAAAGTTTATATTGGAAACTATAGCTTAGAAATGTTAGCTTTTTTATTTTATTTTACTTCATTTTTCACTCTGGAAATATAATTTTTCTAACTTATCAATATTTTTTATATAGTGGACAAACAAGAGTCCCTAGTAAAGTAAAAAAACAAAAACAAGAAAGAACAGAATAGATTGTATATTTATCAGAATGATTGTGATTCTAAAACTCCCATAGACTTCTACTGAAAACTATAGCTCAGAAATGTAATTTCCAAAAATGTAAAATGAATGAATGAATGAATGAATGTACATTTATCAGAATTAATAGGTTTCTAGGTTTTTGGAAACTATAGCTCAGAATTTAATTTAAATTTTTTTTTACATTTAATTTGATTTTACTCTGTAAAAATAATTTTTCTAACTGATTAACATTTTTATATAGTGGACAAACAAGAGTCCAGAGTGAGGTAAAATAAAATACAATAAAATAAATAAATATATCAAATAAAGAATTTAGCAACTGTTTGTTGGTTTGTTATTTGTTTTTTTCATGGCATGTAATTGCCAAGAAAACTTGTCCTGTTTTTGTTTATTCAATGAAATGTATGAGCATTTTAGTCAGGTTTTTTAGTCAATGAAATATTAGTCACATTTTCATTACTAGTCACACTTTAGTCATTCTGTATAATGATTAAACTGATAATAAAAAAAAAATTCTCAAAATTATAATCGTAATTATTGTTGTGATTTGAGAAGTTTTTATCTTTTTAAATACATTTTAGTCTCGTCTTAATTTGTCAACGAAATTGCATGTTGATATAGTCTTAGTTATCGTTTATTGACCTTATTGTCATCTTGCCTTCATCTCGTCTTATGCCGAGTTCACACTGCACGATTTTAGCCCGATTTTTCACTCGCCGACAGGTTTTGCGAAATCGCCGACAAATGCCCGACATCGGAGGCAAATCGGTCTCGTTCACGCGAGTGACAATCACGCAGTGTGAATTATCAAAGACGCGATCTGAGGGAATCGCAGACCCGTCGCCGACGCCCGTGAAATATTTTGCATGCTAAATATCTGGAGCTGTCAGCGATTCACAATCACGCTGTGTGCAATGATTTCTGACTGAAAACTACATTGGCGATGACCTACAGCCAATGAGAGACCACGATACAGGGCGGAGAGAAGTTCGGGGAGGAGTTATAGACCAGAATAACATTTTTTTTTTAGCGATTATGGAAACAGCTAATAGAATTAGAGGCCCTAATTTAACACAAGAAATGTGCAGGTTTGTGAAAAACTAAGTTTGAACGCCTTTAGCCTGAGTTTATCTAAACCTTTAGCCTCAGCTACTGAAACACGTCACTGGATGATGAGTGAATATTTACACAACTTTACAAACATGACCTTTAGACAGGCCGGGCGCCAGGACGCACGACTTGGGAGGACCGAAAGTGGGGGGCGTGGGTTGCCCTTAGTTTCACGAACGCTCAAAATACATTATTTGGGTAACACTTTACAATAATTAACTAACACTTTAATACACTTTAATACATTAACTAACATTAACTAATGGAACCTTAATGTAAAATGTTACAATTATTTCTTATTAAAGCATATACGTTCACAAAAACACTTAAATTAAACAGAAAAGCAAGCAGGTGCATGATTTGGCATGGCAGCCAATACAACTAATTAATAACCGTTTCCTTACCTAAATCCTGCGTTTGGATCAGGCTCGGTTGCAGAATCACATCACTTGTGCTTCTGAAATTAGGCTATTATCTTTTTCTATATAGTGTAGTAGTTAGCTATCTCTGTGTCGTACCTGGCTGCTTGTCAAGCATGAAAAACACAGCATGGAAAGAGCGCTCCCTTTAAATTTATTAAAAAACTGTCACTCATTCATCACAATCTCACAAAGTTCCTTTTTAACCAATGAATGTGACCACACAATGAAACCTTTTTTAATGAAGTTTACGAGCATATTAGAACGCGGCACCGGACAAAAAGCGGTGAATGCGTGGATTCCAACCTAAACACCTCTGATTGGCCATTGAGTTGTTGAAATCAACAAACATGTCTTTGATTGGCTACTTTGTTCCCCTCTGCAAAAATGCATTGTAAAATCATTTGACGCTTTCCAAAACAGGAGGGCAGATACACTGGATTGTTTGCCAAATCTATTTCGTTATGCTATTATTAAGAAGAAAACAGATCATAGACCAGGAGTTATGGGCAGCTTTTCCATCTAAAAGCAATCAGTTAAACTATTTTACACTATGAGTTAGACTATTATACACGCGAAACTAAAGTCGGTCTGGAGGGGGGGCACAGGGATGTCCGTGGGGGGGCAAAGAGGCCTAATTCTTAAAGTGCCTCTGAATCAAATTAAGTTCAAAGTCTGGAGTTATTAAACTTTCACCACACATCTGGCAAATACAAACCCATTTGCTTGTCTTTGCAAGTGGTATATCAGTAAACATGTGACCTGGTGAAAGTTCTCTGTGCTGCTACTGTGGACTTGCATTAGCCTTTATTTAAAAGAAAAACAAGGCCCAATTAAATACCCACAATGCAATATTTCTTCAGAGGCCACCCACACTTCCAGGCAGAAAGATCTCAGAATAGCAAAGAAAAATAAACTCAATTGGCTCGATCAGGAAACTACAGCACTACGACACATGCTGACCCAGATAACAACACATAAAAACAAGCCTGAAATAGGCCTCTGTGAGTTTCTCTGTGTTTATTTGGAACATTCTTCTAAATTGGCAACTGACATGAAAATAAAAAGCCTAAAAAAGTTTGTTTTGGGGGGAGTCTTGGTTTGACTTTAACCCTTTGATGCATGTATAAATGTAATAATTTCCTTTTTATATAAGACTTATATTACCGTTCAAAGGTTTTGGGTTGGTATGCACTTATTTGATCAAAAATATAGTAAAAATAGCAATATTATGAAATATTATTACGATATAAAATAACTATTTTCTATTTGAATGTATTTTAAAATGTAATTTATTCCTGTGATGGTAAAGCTGAATTTTCAGCATCATTTCTCCAGTCTTCAGTGTCACATGATCCTTCAGAAATCATTCTAATATGCTGCTTTGCTGCTCAAGAAACATTTAGTATTACTATCAATGTTGAAAACAGTTGTGCTGCTTCATATTTTTGTAGATTCATTTTTTTAAGGATTATTTGATGAATAGAAAGTTCAAAAGAACAGCTTTTGTTTAAAATAGTAATTTTTTGTTATATTATAATTGTCAAAACTGTCACTTTTGACACTTTTCTGTCATAATTTAATACATCCTGATTCCTGATGTACTAGATGTATGTAACTCACAATGAATTCAAAGGTCATCAGATTCACCATCCATACCTTGGAGCTTGGAGATACTTCAGGATTTCATACATGGCCCCTTCCTCATCTGGATATACACAACATCCACAATGGCTGCTCGTTCATGCAGACTCGAGCTCTACAACATTAGGAAAATTGTGAGTGAGTGAGCAGTTTTAAGTTTTGAAATAAATAATAATAATAATAATAGTTTAAATAAAAAAAATTAAACTTAAAAAAAAAAAAATGCAGAAATAGTTGAATTGGACCAGATAGAGGAACCGTTGTAGACGCTAAAATACAGGTTTGATTTGTTTCTATATAACATATTTACGGTCACTATATAATCTCCACCCTTTCATTTGTGTAATTTGACCATTTTGATGACTTTACTATTATTCTAAAATGTGGGAAATCATAATAAAGAAAGTATAATAGATGAGAACAAACAAGACTGACTGGTTATATATAAATGTTCTGAAGCCAACTGTGATTTTTTCCCCCTGTGCTTTTCAAGTAAATCTTCATTCAGCAGATTGGGAAGGATGAGAACAGAATGACAGAATAAAAGGAAATGAATTCCTTTGGATGATTGAATTACATGAGCACTGCCAGTTTATAACAGACGGCCCTCCCTGTCTTTATCTCTGCATCCCTGGAGTGTCGACACTAGTCCAAATACAAGCTGACCCTTTGTTCTTGAGAGAGTTGAGAGAGACTGTCATCCACACCCATGGACACCCACCATGCCATGCTGGGTCTTCCAGGGACATCAGAGAGGAGACACTTTGATATATGTCTATTCTAGTGTCCATCCTGTCCTAATGATCTAAGCTGATCTTTTATCTGTGTCCGTCTGCACGGCGATGCACATGCATACTGCGACTGCAAGTACGCCAGCTGTCTAGTACAGACAATACGTGAGGATACATGGTTCCTCCGTCCAATCACAAAGCAATAATGTCAGTGTGCCTGACATCACATCCGCAGCCTATACGCAAGAAAAAATGCCATCAACATGCCTGGACGAAGCCCACACTCAAACGTGTGTCCCGCCCAAAGTGCCCCAATTACAGGAAATCACAGGAAGTTCATTAGCGTTATCGGTAAAGAGGGAGGAACCGAACCCCAGCACAGTCACGTACGGCAGAGGCCCTGGGGTGAAATGCCCTCAGAGGAGAAGACGTACGCTTTACCGGTTTAACATACACTGTTCAGCACGTACACAACAATGCAAGTGCAAACGTGAGCGCTTCCACATATGTCAATGCCAGTTTACTTGCAGCCAATCTGGCAACCAATCACAGTGCAGCAGGCTTCATTTGAATAATCTGGAAGTGAATAACATGGATGTGTTTGTTTACAATGAGGTCATTTCTGTGAAAAAGAATGTGTCTCAGTCTCTGAAGATGGCGATTTAAAATAAAGCAATAAGCCAGGTTGAGCACTACAGTGATAACTGTGGTAAAAACGCAGCCTTGAGTGGACAATTGCTTTATATCAAATCAACATCTAAACCTAACCAATCAGTTGCACGAAAAAACACATTTATTCTTTTCTTATTTTATTTTTTTACAATAAATACAAAAATTAGAAATGATTAATGTGATCAGCAGCCTTATTTCAGATCTTGGAAAGGGTTTAAACATTGTTTCTCATGCTTGTTCAATGAATCAAACAATTATTGCACACGCACCTGTGGAACAGTCCTAAAGAGAGTAACAATTTACAGGCAGTGGGCAACACAGGTCACAGTTCCAATAGCTGACGTTAAACAGGCCTTTCTACTGACTCTGAAAATAGCAGAAAAAAGATGCCCAGGGTTCCTGATCACCTGCGTGAACATGCCATAGCCCTGCTGCAGGATTGCAGATCAGACCATAGCAATAAACTGCAATGTCTGTAATGTAAGAGGACTAAAACAGTCCTACAGGGAAGCAGGAAGGACAGCGGAGTTACCTATCAGTTGCAAACCACATGTGTCCCCCAAAACATGTTCAAGAACTTGCAAATGGCTTGCTGGAAAAGTGGAGAAAATCTCACAGCGAAAACTGGCAAATCATGTGCATTCCATGAGGATAAGATGCCCTGTAGTAGTCAAAGCAGCTGGTGGATACACCTCATACTGACCCCCGCTCTGTTCAGGGACTAATGATTTCATTTCTGTGTTAAATGTCTATGAAACATGTACAAGGTAATACAAATATTTACACAGGTTAAGAAATTTGCTGGAAATAAAAGTAATTGAATGTGAGAGGACTTTTTTCACGCAGTTTATATATAAATGTGTGTGTGTGCATCACCGCCAAGCCACGTCTTCAAACAGCAGAAACAGAGAACAACACAAGTGCTGTTGAACTTGGCCTTTGGGGAAAGAGCATTTGTTTTCTCAGCTCATAAAAATGCTCTGAATCTCACACACATATTTCACAGCTCATGAGACTTGAGACCTCTCAGATATTTCCTTAAAGAAAAAATAAAAAATAAAATTAAATAAACACAAATGAGTTTGTTGAAATACTTAAAGGGATAGTTCACCCCAAAATGAAAATTCTGTCATTAATTACTCACCCTCATGTCGTTCCAAACCCGTAAGACCCTCTTTCATCCGTGGAACACAAAATAAGATGTTTTTGATGAAATCCCAGAGCTTTCTGACCCTGCATAGACAGCAATGCAATGGAAACGTTCAAGGCCCAGAAAGGGAGTAAGGACATTGTTCAAATTGTCCATGTGACATGGATCAACCGTAATGTTATAAAGCTACGAAAATACTTTTTTTGTGCAAAAAACTTTATTCAACAATTTCTTCTCTTCCATGTCAGTCTCTGAGGGTGAGTAATTAATGACAGAATTTTCATTTTTGGGTGAACTATCCCTTTAAGAGTATTGAGTTATACAGTAAACTGAATGTAGTTAGTAGTTCAGATTATTTGCTCCATATAGAGATTTATGACATTTGGTAAGAAACTAAAGTATCCTGCTCAATCCTTAGAAACACTGTTGAGATCTCTTCTAAAACTCTATAGAGGACACACAATTGTGACTGATCTTGTTTGCAATTTTTCTTTCCTACAGGGATAATGTAGCAATTTAAAGAATCGTTCACCCAAAAATTTCAATTTGCTGAAACTTTACTCACCTCCAGGCCATCCAAGATGTAGAGGAGTTTCTTCATCTGAACGGATTTGGATACATTTAGCATCACATCACTTGCTCGCCAATGGATCCTCTGCAGTGAATGGGTGCCGTCAGAATGAGAGTCCAAACAGCTGATAAAAACACCACAACTTCAAACTGTTGCTTCTGGCTAAAATATGAGTACTCTTTCCATAATTTTGCTTTCTCCAGTGGATTTTTGTGATGTATAAATTTTCATCACAAATTTGATGAAGAAACAAACTTAATTGAGTAAATCTTCAGCATTTTGTCATTTTTGGGTGAACTACAGCATTCTTTTAAGGAAAGTCAAGAAACCTCACACACAAATACACAGGGTGATTGTACTGTTTTTTTTTTATGCATAAAACTTCATATAAACATAAACAGCTCATATTCATGATTTTTTTGTTATATATTTATATGTAGGTATACTGAAATATTTCTTATGCTTAATGCAAAACCATGAGGAAATAGATGCTGGGTTACCCTGATTAGATAAATGAAAAATGATAGATAAATTATATTTCACTGTGGAAAAACATTATATTTTCAAGTAATATTTCACTGTCAAAAGCAGTCCTTCTCAAAAATACACCTCATCATTTTGTGATCACAAAATAATTAATTACATATTACTGTGCCTGAGCTTGCAACTTCCCTCAGTGACACAAAACTGATGTTGAATGTTGCATCCTCACTGTTATGTTGCAAAAACCCGAAACTGTCTTACACCTTAACGACTTATCATCTTCTTGAACAATTCGAACATAGCTTCAGGACAGCAGAGGACGTTGCTGCAATAAACTTGAATCAACACAAAGTGAATTAAACAATCACATGTTCCATCTATGACTGTTTATTTTGAGGTGCACCGAGATGTCAGGACAAGAGATTCACTCATTCCTCATCCCACGGGAATCTGATGTTACTTCCTTTCATCTCCTCTTGAATTACAGCTGTGAACTTGGCATCAAGCTCAGGGCTGAAGTGGTTCTTCCAGTCTCCAGCGATACCTTTAAATAAGCAGAGCGGTTTCATTCAAGAACAAATATCATAATGTCCAAGTTTTCAATTCAATTCAAATAGCAGCTCTCAGCTGATGCTTTAAAACCTGGGTACCTTTTCTGAGGAAGTGTGAATTCTTGGTGTCCATAAAATCTTCTGGCACCAGAGAGTAGTTTGACATTTTGTTTGTTTTCATATTTTTGAAAGTGCCATGATTGACCACACGATCCAGAGCCTCTGCGCTCAGCTCCCGACCAAGGAATTTTAAAATCCGACCCAGGACCTCACGAAGGTCCTACAATTGCAAGAACCTACATTTGATTACATTGGAAAGTTGCCGCCGCATGTTTCTTTCTGATATCTGAATGAGCAGCATCGTTTCACTTTACCTGAAGCATTTCTTCATAGGTGATGTACAGAATTCTGTCACCGAGCTCAGGGTTTCGCCAACTTTTCACATGGTCGGTCCACTTTCCGTACACATCTGTGCAAGCAATTGCAAACTGATCATTTCAATATTTATATTTACACTCTCCATCCACACATATCATGTTTGATGCATGTTTATTTTTAACTACAGGAATTTATCTGCTTTAATAGTGCTTTTAAAGCAGTTAAAAGGGTGTTTTGGGGCATGATGTAAAGTGGACATTAATACGGCAGCAACATCAAACATACAAAAAGTAGTTATTTAGCATTTTTACTTGCCACATGAATACTGAATACTTTTTAAAAAATGATTAAAATGTCTCACTTTTTCCTGACAGGAATTTGTTGGTGAATTCTTCAAATGTTCCTGGGTCTTCAAGGAACGTGGCCATTTTATGAAAGTGGTATGACGAGACTATAACATCTTTAGGATTCCGAGCGACATAGATTACCTGGAGACGAAAAACAACATAATACGATTAGACACTTTGTTTTGCTTTATTGAAAGAAGAGACTAGTCCGGACATGCATTTTGATATGAGAAAACACTGTAAGAAAATGCAAGGATATTACAATATTTACCAGTAATGAAGTACTGTATTGAGAATTCTACAGTGAAATTAATGCAGGCAATGTCATTTTGTGCCATAACACACACACACACAAACACAAACATGAAAAAGAAAGGACACCCTATTGAATTCCATGGTTTTATGGACCATGGAGGCGATGTCATTTTGTGCCATAACACACACACACACACACACACACACACACACACACAGTCATATGAAAAAGAAAAAACACCTTATTGAATTCCATGGTTTTATGTATCAGGACATAATAAAAAAATAAATCATCTGGTCCTTGGCAGGGCTTAAAATTTGGAAAATAAAACCTCAGATGAACCACAACACATGACATATCACACCGTGTCATTATTTATTTAGTAAAAATAAAGCCAATATGGAAAAGCCATGTGTGAAACACTAAGGAACCCCTATGATTCAATTGCTTGCAGGTCAACTTTTCACAGCAATAACTTGAAGTAATAATTTTCTGGATGACTATATCAGTCTCTCACATCATTCTGGAGGAATTTTGGCCCACTCTTCTTTACAACGTTCCTCTGGTTTATTGAGGTTTGTGGGCATTTGTTTCAGTCAGAATGAGGTCTGGACTTTGACTAGGCTATTGTAACACCTTGATTATTTTCTTTTTCATCCATTCTGTTGTCTGTTGTAGATTTGCTGGTGATCATGGTCCTGTTGCATGACCCAATTTTGATCAAGCTTTAGCTGTTGGACAGATGGCCTCACATTTGACTCAAGCATACTGTGGTATATATA
>NW_015626046.1:57412-57691 GCF_001515625.1 Sinocyclocheilus rhinocerous | reverse complement strand
TATCAGTCTCTCACATCATTCTGGAGGAATTTTGGCCCACTCTTCTTTACAACGTTCCTCTGGTTTATTGAGGTTTGTGGGCATTTGTTTCAGTCAGAATGAGGTCTGGACTTTGACTAGGCTATTGTAACACCTTGATTATTTTCTTTTTCATCCATTCTGTTGTCTGTTGTAGATTTGCTGGTGATCATGGTCCTGTTGCATGACCCAATTTTGATCAAGCTTTAGCTGTTGGACAGATGGCCTCACATTTGACTCAAGCATACTGTGGTATATATA
>NW_015626046.1:25147-56531 GCF_001515625.1 Sinocyclocheilus rhinocerous | reverse complement strand
TATATATGACTAGTGATAAATTTATGAATGGCGATGACCAACAGTATTTAAAAACTTAAAGTGACAACAAAAACTACTGCAGAATAAACCAGCAATTAATAAAATAAACAAACGACCACATAATTCATTTATGTCGTAGTGCATGCTGGGAAGTTAAGTGGCAACATCACATTGCATTAAAATGCAAATATGCAGCTGTCATTTATTTGTAATAGACTGTAGATCTACGACTGTAAAAATTACTGTAAAAATATGGCATCTTGTAGCCACAAATAGACTGTTGAATACCTTTTTTCAACACTGATGAACCAGTCATTTCATTTGGGCAGTTTAACTGGCCTAACTTTTTTATTTTTTTTGGACAGCAGATATCAACACAGGTTAGTGAATGCAGAAAAACGTATTGTTTCTTTCCCAGTTGTATGTCAAAAGTAAAACATTAACTCTACAGGCTATGTATTTGTATGACAGTTCTGCTGTTTTCTGTACCTTGGCCTTTGACTTGAAAAAGGAGGAAGGCATCAAATTATACTGCATGTGGGAGACAATGGCTCGTGGTGAAGGGAGTTTATCGAGGACCACTGAAGCTCGTGTTTCCTCCAGCCATGGAGCCCTGTCCCAGTTAGGGACGGTTTCCACGGACGACAGGTCTCCTCCATTCAGGAGCGGAGGAAGAATTTCCTGCATCCATGTGGTACCTAAAAACACAGGCAGAGATCAACGTGGATGCACTTCATGCATGAAAAAAATAAACATTTGCATTTGAATTACAATGCATAGAATAATGAACACATCATTATGCAGAATGCATTAGCCAGTGAAGTTCAATATTAAAATGTAAATTAATTGATAGATATTCTATAAAACAAAATAGAGTGATTTGCAGTCTGAGGAAGATCAATATGCAGACACTTGGATTGCATTCACAACAGAGTAACAGCCAAATAGTTCTGCATCGTTTAACTGCTCCACAATTTCTTTTTCAAACTGTACAATTCACATATATGCATAAGAAAAGAAAACGTTGCAACATTTGCAAAGATTAAAGCTAGGCATATGAGGAAAATGTGGTGCAATAAGTCTTTGCTTCCTGTGTTGCTTAATGCATGCGAGGAGAAATAAATTGTATGCATTGAAAACAAATAATGATCTTACCGGATTTTGGATAGGTAACAGCAAAGACATCGTCATCTTTGAATTGGAAATTCTGGAGGTATTTGAGACTTTCCTCTGAATGAATTACCTTAGGCAGCAGGAGACCATGGTAAACCAGATTCAATTCACTGTCCGCCATTCTCTGTTGACCAGACTTTGAAAAACAAGGACGTTTTGTTCACCGTGTTCTGTGTGAATTGACTTGTGTTTGGAAGGTAGGAGAGAGAGAGAGAGTGACGGTGAGAGTATTCATTAAGCCAACAGGGAGCCGTATATCTGCTGCTGACATTCACGGGAGAGTTTGGGGCAAAGGTTACTTGGCACTTACAAAGGGATATTTTATTTGCAAAAAAAAAAATAAAAAATACCTGAAAGGGATAGTTGCAAAGTCTTTTTTTAAGAATGAAAGAAATACTTTATGATTACTATATCCACAATATCTAGTGTACAAAAAACAAATAAATAAACACCATGAGAAAACTTTGAGAAAAGTTTAGAACCAAACCTCAATGAACAAATCAAGATAATCAAAGATGAAAAGACTGTTCAAAAGGGTTTGAAGAAAAATAAATTAAAAAGAATTTAAAATAAAGTTCAAAAGAAAGAATGAAACAGACTGTAAAAAAAGATTGAAAACATTTGAAAGAAAAAAGGTGTAACAAATCTCCAAAGAACAAAAGGAAAGAAAAAAACTTGAAATTTGAAATAAAATTCTATAGAGATTTTTAAAAAAGATCAAAAAATATATAAAAAACCTGCCCTGAGACATGAACACATGTGACACTAGAGTTTTATTACAGCTTGATTGTTTATCAGCAGCATCGGGAGTCAGCCATCTGATAAAGACAGTCTCTGCATGTCATATAATACATATGTGAGAGAGAGACCCATAATCCAAGAGTGAAACTCCACTCGGCTCTTTATTCAATTCTGTTCACAAATTTTGCTCAGGTGTGCTTATGGAGAGGGAAAACAATGCTCTTTGATTTTAAATCTGTAGGGCTGGTTTGTAATTACACAATCGTTATCGCTGCATGTAAACGTGATAGCTTGATAGATAGTTAATAAGAAAGGGGAAAACAAGTTCAAGTTATCACAGTGACTTTTCTATGAGGGCAAAATGAAGATAATGCATGTTTAGATCTTATCAGCTTGTTGATAATTGCAGCCAGGTATCCATAACAGTCATTTTAAAGTTTAGTTTAATGAACTGGCAGGCAACATTTCCGGAGGTTAAAATATAAAACCTTTTAGTCATATTTTAAAATCTGAAAACAGCCATATGTATAGGATATTTCTCTTTATTTATCTATAGAACTGAGTGGGTAATTATGCAGGGTTTCTACAGACATGAACAAGTTAAATTTAAGACTTTTAAAGACCTTTTTAATACCACCTTATATGAAATTTAAGACCTAAACCTGTAATGGAAATACACATTTTATTACATACATATATGTAATATTTAATGTGTTTAAATTAAAAAGAAAACAAAATATCATTGCTGTAATAAATTATATTTATTACTATATACAGTGAACTATTAATGTCAGCAGAAAATATTCCATACAAAATAACTGAGATTTTTGGTGGAGTAAACAATTTATTCTGAAGCAATATTTTCATCAGTGTTCTATCAGCTTTCACATACTTAAATCTGCATATTTTTATTTACCTTTACGAAGGCCTATTTTTAACCAAATTACAATTTATCAATAAATTCAATATACACTATAGGGCTGCTACCAGTCAGATTAAATAATTTACAGTGCAAATAACAATAATTACAACTGCAATAAATAATGTTATGAGATTAATGTTTTAAATGCATTTATTAATATACAAATAAGAAATGTTGAGGGAAAAAATTTCAACATACTTCTCAACTGAACTACCAGTAAGTGGCGGTAAGACACTTAATGAGTGAGTCATCGAGTCATTCATTCAACTGATTAATGGACAGCTGACTCCTAAAGTTTTTCATATTCTTCATATTCTGTGTGGTGGTCAGATAGAAATTAATCTTTTCCAAAAAGTTTAAATAGACTGAACCGAATCATTTAAACGAGTGATTCATTCAGGAACAAAACCCTGTCATGTTGCTCAAAGACACAGCGCTGTGGCTTTGTTTGGAATTATTTTTGTTGGCGAAATAGCGCAAAAACAGGCAATATGGTGTCTAAAACGTAAGTCTCTTAATAAAACTTCTAGTTTATTGAACTGTTGTAAAACAAAAATCACTATTACATTTGTATATGGTAATTTTTGGAGAAAAAAAGGCACTCTTCCGTGTGAAATTGATTAACTATAAGTGGTATAAATATACATATTTTCTGCTCCCATGTCTTGAATTTGTGATCATTCTGAATGTATTTTAATAGACTGAATCATGCAGTGATCAGGCAGAGCGCACTGCAAATGCACACGCGCACTAGACTTCACGTAATGCGTGCACTCTGTAGGTGTTTTGAATGTTTGTTTTGCGTCGTGAGAATATTGAGTAAAATAGCTCACTTGTCATGGTGTTATTTAACTATATCATGTTATGAATAAACTAAACATTTTGAATTTTTACCTCAGTGTGTTTCTTCTGAGTTTATGTGTGCTGTCACGCTCATTTGTTCTGAAGTTTCACAAAGAGACAAACAGAGTGAGCCTCAGCAGCACGACCTTGTATTCTGCTAACTTACTGCAATTCTCTCCGATGACGCAGTAACTTACCGCGGGGAAGAAAAAAATCTTCGGTCTAGGTCCGTCAGACTTAAGATATTTTAGCGGTAATGGGACCAAAAATATTTAAGACCCATCGAATCCGAATTTAAGACATTTTAAGGCCTTATATAGGAAAACGTTATTTAAGACATTTTAAGACTTAAGTAAAAGTTGTTTTTCCACAAGATAAATATTGCCAATAGCATATACATTACTGATACACTTTATACTTGTTGATATGACAGTTTTAACTGTTTTATGAACATCACCAGCAGTTTTTTTTAGCAGATACATTGCATACAACTGCATACCAAAATGTTTTTACTAACATGTTTTATAAACTGCATGCGAATATGTTTTGTAATATGTTTTTTTTTTGTGGAAAAGCTTATTTACAATTAATCAAAACCCATAGTTAACCATTCATGTCCCTTACATTCCCAGCAGCTTTATGAGTTTTAATGTGCCAGGAATACGAAGCTTGGCTGGACTGGAATAGCAGTTTTGTTTCTTTACCAGAACAGATTTGGAGAAAATCTCCAGACAACTAGTTCCTAGATAGTTCCTTGTCAAGGAAGCATAACAAAATGTGTGTGTGTGTGTCTCTCTCTCTCGCTCTCTCTCTCTATATATATATACAGGTGCATCTCAATAAATTAGAATGTCGTGGAAAAGTTCATTTATTTCAGTAATTCAACTCAAATTGTGAAGTGGATTGGTCTTATGAAGTATTCTAATTTGTTGAGATAGTTAATTGGTGGGTTTTTGTTAAATGTGAGCCAAAATCATCACAATTAAAAGAACCAAAGACTTAAACTACTTCAGTCTATGTGCATTGAATTTATTTAATACACGAGTTTCACAATTTGAGTTGAATTACTGAAATAAATGAACTTTTCCACGACATTCTAATTTATTGAGATGCACCTGTATATATTTATACATGTATATATATATGTATGTATATGTTTGGTTTGCTCATACATATATGCTAATTCAATTCTACCATACAAAAACTGCAAAAGAGTTTTGTCCCATGTGGTCTTTATTAATAAATTAGTTTGTCGTTAAGAAGGTCTTTCTTGGAGTATGCTTCACCATAACTGGTTTCTCTCCCAAAACTGTCCAAGTATTCTTTCATACTGAAACCAAATATTTATTTAGTTAATTGAATAAAGTATAAACACATGTTCACTAATAACAGTTATACTCTCACAGTCTCCTTGTGGCAGATAAAAAAAGTCAACAGCATTCAAAGTAGGAATGTGGATTTGCTCTTCAAATACTTGAAATGCCCCTTGAGTGGAGGCACTGTACAGTATAAGTGTTTAGTTGCTGTGAACGAGTGTGACGAATAGGAAGAGTGAACACAGGGAGATGGCACCAGTGAGCACGGCCTTCACTAGGAGAGCCATCCAGCTGCCCAGGAGGAAAACATGAACAAACAGTCTGGAGGAGAGACACAAACATTGAAATAAACAGTTATGTGCAGTAAAAACTCAAAACAAAGAGCAAAAGATTTCTTTAAAAGGAGACACAGTGACTTCATACGTAAAAGCATATCAACATATTACACTTATTTTTTTCTGCAGTTTATAGTGTGCATGTATTATCATATCCGTAAAACACCCGGATGACCTACTACACAACACTAATACTGTAACCCACAATGCAATTTTCCTGCAAAACTGAAGTGGCATTCTACTGTATTAAATGTTTTATGCTGTGTAATGCATTTCACTTGCTATTTAAAAAAAAAAAAAAAAAAACAGTAAGTAGTATACAGTGCATAGTATGCAATATTCAGTACGTAATAAGCTAGTGTTTAATTCCAAACACAGCCAGAAATTAAAGCAGCAATGGCAATACAATCACACTTAAGGCAACAGTGCCATCAAGTGGACAGACGAACAACTGCATCAGTCCTAAAAAAACAGCTCTAATGTATTAATCTGTACTGTATTAAATAATCCTTTTTCAATGAATTGTGATAAATTAAATAAAAAAGCATCTAATTATTATACAAACTGAATATCTAATTGACTCATTTGATTTACAAGTTAAATGAAATGATCAGTACTAGATTAATGTGGGTGGATTTAAATGATACAGAAATGCTGTCCAATGTTGAAAATTACAGATAATTATTTTTATGTCCTAAAAAGTACTCCACACGGCTCCGGGGGGTTACTAAAGGCCTCCTGAAGCGAAGCGATGCGTTTTTGTGAGAAAAATATCCATATTTAAAACTTTATAAACCCTAATCTCTAGCTTCCGCTGTCGTACGTGTGTTCACGAGAAAGTGGCGTTCCAGTAGGAGGACGTAGGCATAGCTCCGGTGAGAAATGACGAACGCGGAAGAGCAAGGAGAGAGCAAAACAAAACTCCGGTCACAAATTAGAAGTACAAAAGCTAGAGATTACGGTTTATAAAGTTTTAAATATGGATATTTTTCTTACACAAATGCATCAATTCGCTTCAGGAGGCCTTTATTAACCTCCCCGGAGCCATGTGGAGCACTTTTTATGATGGATGGATGCATTTTATTGGACTTTCAAAATCTCAACGCCCATTCACTGCCATTATAAAGCTTGGAACAGCCAGGACATTTTTTAATATAAATTTGAATGTATTCATCTGAAAAAAGAAAGTCATATACACCTAGGATGGCTTGAGGGCGAGTAAATTATGGGGTAATTTTTATTTTTGGGTGAACTATCCCTTTAAGGCAGAATAAAGATAAACAAGTACGACTGTGATACTCACTCCATGAGAAAGCCCTTATAAACACACAACCCCAGCAGGATGGTAACAGGGAGTCGAAAGCTTTTGGGAAGGTCGTATCGAGTGAACATCCATACTACTGCTGCCATGGCAATATAATGTACCTATTATGATTAAAAATTTCAGGAACAGGATAAAGTAACAGAAGTGAGTATATCGGACTTAAAAGTTGTGTCCCAATGACTATACATACATACATACATACATACACACACACACACACACACATATATATATATATATATATATAACATTTAATATTACAATATTTTAAAATAATTAGTAGATAAGCTCTGTTACAGTGAAATAAATAAATAAATACACACAGTACATCTGTGATGCAGATTTTTTTATGCATACAAACACAAAAACTAAAGCACAAAGCAAGCACATATCTTACCAGACTGATGTTGGAATCAAAGCTCATTTGAATGTATTTCCAGTCAAACTCAATGCCACGAGCTCCCACCCATAACGGAATACATCTGTTTAGAATGAACAGACAACATTTTTATTACAGTACTGTTCATTTCTCAAACTTGGGACTCCAAAATCTTGAACAAAAGTGCATAACCAAACCAGACACGTTAATTTCTACTGGTTACTGGCAGTGAAAATCTGTCATGCTTGTGATTGACAGCATATCTCTCAGGATGATCAGAATACCTGGACATGATGAGTTCGGCTGTAGCCCAGCCCATAGCTGCCACCATGATCTTATATTCACCCTTCCCAGCATTCCTAGACATAACCAGATGAAGACCTAGAAGATCAGCCAAGTCCACTGTGGCCTTCATGAACTCCTGGGGTTAACAGGACATGAATGAATGAAGTTAACATGATTATTTGCACTGTCAGCATGGCTGAAATAATAATGTGTGAACAAGTTGTGAGCACAAAGCCTTAAATGAATAGTTCACCCAAAAATATACATTTGCTTACAATGTTCTCTGTTTCTTAATCCCAACAGATTTGGAGAAATTCAGCATCACATCACTTGCTCACCAATGGATCCTCTGCAGTGAATGGGTGCCGCCAGAATGAGAGTCCAAACAGCTGATAAAAACATCACAATATTCCACAAGTAATCCATACGACTCAAGACCATCAGTTGACGTTTTGTGAAGTGAAAAGCTGCGTATTTGGAAGAAACAAATCCATCAAGATGTTTTTAACTTTAAGCCATTTCTTCTGCCTAAAATACAAGTCCTCTATCCATAATAGACTTGTGCCGGTATTCGGTAATGCGATATATCATGTAATCCCCGGGAAACAAATGTTAGTATTTTTTAACGGGTCACAGACATTTATCCTTTCTAATTTAATTCAATTCTAATTTAAAATAATCTTGTCGGTTAAAGGTTAACAATCGGTTAACGAGCGTTGGTTGTCGGTTAGGAAAAATAACCGAAATGAACATCCCTACTGGTGATGGAAGCGTTATTATGCATTATGGACTCGTATTTTGCTTTTAAAGTTAAAAAATCTTAATGATGAATTCATTTCTTACAAACATGCAGCTTTTTGCTTCACAAGACCTTAATTGATGGACTGGAGTCGTGTGGATTACTGTGATATTTTTATCAGCTGTTTGGACTCTCATTCTGACGGCACCCATTCACTGCAGAGGATCCATTGGTGAGCAAGTGATATAATGCTACATTTCTCCAAATCTGTTCTGATGAAGAAACAAACTGATTTACACCTTGGATGGCGTGAGGCTGAGTATTCAGCCTCAGCAATTTTTATTTATTTTATTTTTGAGTGAACTGTTCCTTTAATATGCCTTGTAATATTTCGAATCAAAGATATCTATATAAATGCATAATGAAAAGCTCAAAAATGAATAAAAACAGTGGCACATTAACAGCTCACCCCAACAAAATCATACACGCCAGCTGCCCCCTCCCAGGTGGGGAAAAATGTGGCAAGAAACAGCATCTGAAAGTGATATCACACATTTACAGAAAACCTCACAACATTCTCTCTTAGACCCACAAACGTTAGAAACATCTTTGTGAGGCCCAAAGGGTTCACTCACCTTACACAGCTGCACAAAGAGGTAGGTAGCACCTGCTTGGACACATCTCCAAAATGCATTATATTCAGATCTGGCAAAAAAAAAGAAAAAAAGGAGAAGATTGAAGAAGATAAAAACAGTAAATCACAGCTAGAAAGAACATTTTTGTCTTTGTAGCATACACCATAAACGGATGAAAACTGTTGGATTATTATACAGTAAAAAATAATCACAATAAAAATGTAATTTGAAACGCGGAAGAGTAAAACTAATTATGTATAAGATAAATTATTTCCTGAACATGCCTCATATTGAACACATTATATTGGCATATGGCATATGACTTAAGAAGATTATACTGTACACTGACATTCTTCAGCATATAAAACAAACATCACATCTTAAATAATACATACTGCAGCACCCATATTGAGCCAATAATATCTATACAATTCCATCGAATTTAGCTCGATATAATACTTCAAAGTATGAAAAAAAATGATGTAAATACTTACAATCCACTACATTTGTATGCAATGAAATATGGGAAATAAGCCAAGGACAAACAGTTTCCGAAATGAAAAAGCGTCATGGTAGAACTTTAAGTGTGATTTATTCTCCTCAGATCCTGTTAATACAGAAAAATACCAGATATAACCTAAATCATGGTTAAATAAACATGTTTCATAAGTTGGATATATCTAAGATGACATGTATTATTTTATATACACCAATTTAAAGTTATAGCTATATTACATCGGTATAAATGTTGATATATATATATATATATATATATTTGGTTTATTAAAACGTCAACGTGTTAAAACACCACATCTAATAACGTTAACGTTACATCGGTATCAGACAGCGTGCTCAATTCGTGAGAAAATACTCGACATATAATTATTATATAACTTATTATACAAGGCATTTGTTTCTGGAACAAATGTAATACCTCTACCGTTAAAGACTGACTGTTTTCTTACCAACAAAATCGGGATTTTTTTAATAACAGGAGCAGGTCACAAAATCCTCCGGCGCATCACATTTAAATGTCCGAGCGGAACCGCTCTCTATCTCACTGTAGTTCCGCGTCTCACTCTAACTTCTTCTTCTTTTGGAGTTTTATGGCAGTTGGCAAACAAACGATAGGTGCATTCCCGCCACCTACTGGGCTGGAGTGTGGACCATTGATGGAATAGGAAGAACTAAAAAAAAAAAATGTATATAATAATAATAGAACAATTTTAAATAAAAAAATTAAACCCTTCTAAATCCTGTTAAACAGATCTACTTTTTTTAAAGAATGTCATTAAAGCGTTATGTATTTTATAATGATTCAAGCCATTATTCAACAAAGTCTTAAGTGTAATAGTTTCTATCCCTATTTCTTTTAATTCTTCAAACAGAAATGCTCTTTCATTATCATAAGCAGAACAAGGTAATAGTGCATGCTCTACTGTTTCTGGTAATCCACACAGACTACAGTTCCCAGACTCATGCTTATTCATTTTATACAGAGAAGAATTTAAAGCAGTATGGCCAGTGCGAAGTCTGGTAATAATTGTATCTTCTCTTCTACTACCAAAATGAACTCTTTCAACCTCAACTTGATTTTGAATATGATAAAGATGTCTTCCTCTCTCCTCCATCTCATTTTTATTGCTGTTCCAATTTTAGCCTTAACTTCTTCTTTGCTTAGTGGTATAATAATTTCTATATGTGATCATTTCAGTGCCTGTTTTGCTAAATGATCCGCAACCTCATTTCCATCCACTCCCACGTGTGCTGGAACCCACAGGAAACACATCTTAATTCCTATCTTATTCACTCTATACATACATAAAAGAATTTCATACAAAATGTCTTGTCTTGAAGATCTTCCACTGATAAGACTTGATAATGCAGAGAATGAATCTGAACATATCACCGCATTCATTGGCCGAGTATCCTCCATCCACCTGATAGCTAATAATATTGCTACCATCTCTGTAGTGTAAACTCCTACTTGATCAGAAACTCTTTTACCAATCTTGATTTGATAAGTTGGGACAAATACAGCTGCTGATGCTCGTCCTGTCTCGTGATCTTTGGAACCATCAGTGAAAATTGAGATTGCGGAGTTGTAATTCTGTTCTAGATACAGTTTAACCATGACATCTTTTGCTATTACTCTATTTTTGTCATTAATAATTTCTTGCAAATTAAAGTCTACTAATGGTAAAGGGAATAACCAAGGTGAAATGGGTGACACTACTACTGCAGGGCTCATTTCTACATTTATTATTCCACATGACTGGGCTTCTTCTTCTGCTATCCTTCCAAAACTTCTAAACTTGTCTGACTCATGTTCCCAACATTTTCCCAATACTTTTTTTAATTGGATGAGTTTCATCATGTCCCTTTACAGAAATCCAATAAGTCAACATCGACTTGACTCTTCTAATATCAAGTGGCAGCTCTCCTCTAAACATATCGCTTAATACACAGCTATTAAAATGGCTAGTTTTCGTGCAGGATACGCCTTAATATGCGTACGTCCTTGCTATATATTGTGCAAAAAGCAGTATGTCAAAAGAGTAGGATGCCTGAATATTCAGTAGTTAAGAAACACGAAGTGGTTCGTTCAGTTTGTGAATCAGTCGCGTCCATAAGGAGAGAAATACTGGATAAATTTTATAGTCCGACTATGCGATTTTATATTTACATAGTTTTCAGACTATACCCCAAGTCGTATAGTTTGTGCACTTACTGTATGCAAATATGATGTATCATATTTGATACATCAGGCTTTCATGGCACATATGGCTCATCTTGAGGGGAAAAAACACCTTAACTTTATTTAGAGGCCCGAACTGAGCAAAAATGTGCAATTTTTGTTATTATTTAACAGTTGTTATTTATATGGGCAAAAAGTAAGATGAAATTCTGATAGCTTGCAGCATAAATCAGTAAGATTTTATACAGTGTGAAACTACTTACATATACTGCATATAAATACCAGTTGTCACTCTATATCTCCCAATAATATGTCTTATTAATATATTTGCATGCTTGGTTTTATGATCAGTAGTTTTAACTGTGGTGGACAAAACATATAACGTAGTGAAACAGTGATGATTGAGAGTTGAACAAATAATCATTCCTTCAGAAGTTTGTTGTATCATTTCAAACTCATATCTATTCTTACTATTATTCTAATATATATATACATATGGATAATCAAGTAACCCTAAGTTGCTTCAGTTTGGTAAATGTTCATCTTGAAATTTTACTAGCAATATAAAAGTTATTCGATAGAAGTCTGTAGACGATTAGAAGATTTTGTAGAAGATAGTGTGCAGCAAAGGTTTGATCATCTTCAGAATTTAGAGTCCTTAGAAATTCATGTTTCAAACATAATACACAGTAAGCTTTATAGGGATAAGTACACCTTTTAAGAGACAGAATGATCTGGAACACATTTGTTTTTCCTAACACTTTAATTAGTTTCTTTTTAAACTGCATTACAGTAGTCTTTTACCTCATGTAACTTTGTATTAGTTATTCTCTTTACACCAACATAACGTGATTACACCCAGAATGGCAACAACTACAGCAATGCCTGTGAAGTGACACTGACACAAATACCGTCAAAAGAAACTAACACGCACACACAGACGTCTACAGAGACGAACGTCTCATAGGTGGGAACAGGAATGCTAAGGCTTGTCGCTATGGCTTCAGCTATGAAATGAGTGCATTGAAAAGAAGGAATGGTAGGGCCTTTCTGCGGTCGCAAAACTTGGTGAGTTACTCTTTGGAGTGCATGTACACTAACAGGTCAGCAACACGATGACTGTAGCCATATTCGTTGTCATACCTGTGAGAAAGAACAGGAACAAGAATTAGACCACTGCTTTTTCTGCAGACATTTTTTTGACATTTGGCAATAAATGTACCTCAATATTTATGCACTGTATTTTCTCTGAAAATATTAATTTTGACCTAACAGTCAAAATGTTCAATGAATAAAAAAAAATAAAAAATCTATATTTGACATATTTAGCTATTATTTTGGGCTTTCACTAAATAAATAATTATAAATTATAAAAATAAGGAATAATATTTAATTATTTTTGTATTTATATGCACTAATATAACAATGAATGACAATAAACAACAAATTATATCTATATGAATTTTTTAATAAAATAAAATCAGATGAGTAATATGATATGGGGGAGACAGTTTTGAATTGTTTTGAATCAATTAACTGAAAAAGACCATTTGAACTGATTTACAGAATTGAATTGTACTTCCTTGCCACTGAAGTTGAAAGTAAAGACACTATTAAAACATCTGTGTGAATGCGGTCATATTTATAATCTGTGTGACTAGGAAAATTGTGAATTTGTGTCTTTAGAAATTGAAATCATCGCAATATTTATAGTGAGGCTTTGTTTTATATCACCAACAAAAACATTGGAAATGTATTGTGATTATTTGATCTAGTCCATCCAAAAATTAAAGTTCTGTCATCATTTATTCACCCTCATGTCATTTCAAACTTGTATGACTTACTTTCTGTATGCTGAACACAAAAGAAGATATTTTAACGAATGTTGGTGACCAAACAGTTTCAGTTTCCATTGACTTTCATAGCATTTTCTGTCCATACTATGGAAGTCAACAGATTAACCATTTGGTTACCAACATTCTTCAAAATATCTACTTTTGTGTTCCATGGAATACAGAAATGCATACAGGTTTGGAATGAAATGAGGGTGAGTAAATGATGACAGAATTGTCATTTTTGGGTGGACTGTCCCTTTAAATCATGTTGTTTTTGAGCTTACCAGGAGATGAGTTTGACAAAGTTGTCATTGAGGGAGATGCCTGCACCGGCATCAAAGATTGAAGAGTGAGTGTCACCAACGAAGTCAGAAGAAACAACCTAAACGAAAACACAAATTAAATGATTCCAATTTCTGTCTATTATATATGAAAATATGCATGCGAGATTTTTACTGTTAGCACTTACTGAATCCTCTGTGTATCCCAGGATTCCCTTCATTGGACCATGAGCGGCCTTCTTGACAGCCTCCTTGATGTTAGCGTAGCTGGCGGGCCTTGAGAGGCGGCAGGTGAGGTCAACAACGGACACATCGGCGACTGGCACACGGAATGCCATACCAGTCAGCTTGCTACAAAACAAAGAGAGATGGTAAAATTCTCCAATCGACTTCAAGATTGATCAGTCGTCTTTTTGATCCGTCTTGCACTGACCCGTTAAGCTCAGGAATGACTTTGCCCACAGCCTTGGCGGCACCAGTGGAAGCAGGGATGATGTTCTGGTGGGCGCCGCGTCCATCGCGCCAGGCCTTGGCAGAGGGGCCATCCACTGTCTTCTGTGTAGCGGTATAGGCATGGACTGTGGTCTGTGAAGAGGTATGGAAAAGAAACAATGAGAAAGACACATAGACAGCCATTACTCCAGTCTTGAGTGTCACATAATCATTCAGAAATCATTCTAATGTGCTGATTTGGTGCCCAATAATTTTTTTTTATTATTATTATCAATGTTGAGAACAGTTGTGCTACTTAATATTTTTGTGAAAACTGTGATACATTTATTTTTCAGATTCTGTGATGATTATAAGGTTAAAAAAGTAACTGCATTTATTTGAAGTAGAAATCTTTTGTAACATTCTAAATATACTGTCACTTTTTGATAACGTTATTCAGCATCCTTACTGAATTAAAGTAAACTGACTGTGCTACACAACTAATCAAGATAAAATCCTGATGTGTCTTAGTGTGATTATTAAACTGCAAAATGCTAAGTTTTAATTACATTTAAAGTAAATAGGCAGGGTTTTAAGTCCAAACGTAACTTTCACACATCATGTTGCCCATTAAAACTGTTGTTTCAATGATATGTCATGCTTTTTGGTTTCTTTTTAGTCTTTACTTCTAAGAAGCAGATGTTAAATGTTTGTCTTAGTTCAAATCACTGTGTCAGAATAGTTGCAAAATGATTTTTGGACCCAATTGTGCATATATAATATAAGTAGGACTCACGTCACGCCAGGCATCAACTTACCATGAGGGCCTCCTCAATACCAAAGTTATCATGAATAACTTTAGCCAGGGGAGCCAAGCAGTTAGTGGTGCAGGATGCATTGCTGTGATGTTTTCAACAAAACACACACACACACACACACACACACACACACACTAATATGGTTATTTCCTAATATTCCACCAAAACTAATCAATGAGGTCAGTTACTTTCACATGCATTTCATTTGCATGCTGACATGGATTGGACTCGGTTTGCTCACCTGACAATGGTCATACTGGAGGGGTCATACTTGTCCTGGTTGACTCCCATCACAAACATGGGAGCATCAGGTGATGGGGCGGACACAACCACACGCTTGGCGCCGCCCTGGATGTGAAACTAGGGGGGACAAATATCAGAAAATATCATAATAATAATATTTGATGCTATACATTTACATTCCAGATCCTGCTGAAGCGCAGACTTACTGAGGCCTTATCAATGCTGAGGAAGACTCCGGTAGACTCGACTACATACAAGGCACCAGCATCGCCCCATGGGATCTCAGCAGGCTTCATACTAGGTGCAACAGTGAAAAAGAATTAGCACAACACTACAGGCTATGTTTGAAATAGCATAGTATCATGCTCCTTATACTATTTTTGAAGTATTGTTTAACCATACATTTTTTTTCTAAAACTGGATTAAAAATAACCAGTAACCATATTTTTCCTTGGGTGATAATTTGATGCAACTCGTTGAATTAAACATGCAAAGTTTAAAAAATGTACGTATTAGTGGATACTCTACCCTTTACAATATTTTTTTCAAAAATAGTGCCCAGTATGCAGTATATACTGTGCAGTATGATGTACAAATCTTCTTAATATGACAGTGTTTACAATGAAGTAAAGTACAGTCAGTACAGTCTATGTGTCAAGGTTGGAATTATATTCTAACAGAGAGACATTCCTGACGGGCGACTATGATATATGTAGTGAGTAGAACATTCCAGGGCCCAGTTTATGGTGGGGCCTCCCTCTGACCACAATAGTGGACAAAGGTTTGCTACATTGTGATTGGATCTTGGTGGACTAACATAAGCAAACTGTCCAACAGAAACAGAAACATCAAGTTCTGAGTCTCAGTCCTGTAAGGGGAGAGACACTAACAGACTCAACCTGTTCTGAGCCTGCGTCCCACTACCGGGAAGGCAGCAACAGACACATTCATTCTGAGTCTTCGGCACGTCCAGTGAGACACTAACAGATACATTCAACGTTCCGAGTCTCTGGCCTGTGGAGGTGAGACTGTAACAGATGGGACCATGTTTTGAGCCTCCTGCGAGGAAAGAGATACTCTACGTCAGTCTTCATCCAGCGAGACAACAGCAGATGCAGCACCGGATTGACCAATTTCTTCGAGAGGCAGAAGACATAGAGACATTTGCAACAAGGTTAAGCTCCGGTGAGCAACCTTCACTTCAAGGTACTTTCGTCTGCGTGTTCCAGAATAAGGACCTTCTGCACCTACTCCAAGGCCACGTCTGCGTTCCAGATTTTAGGACCCTTTGGTGCTCCAGGAGATCAGCATCCTACAGTGCTTCGTGTTCAAGGCTGTTGAAACGGATTCCTGCTCCTTTCCCCACTGCATTGCTACCAGCACAACCAGTGGAAGAAGTCACTACCACCGGACTGCTTACTCGACCACAGAGAATGCAGATATCACTTATCCAAACCTCTTCCAGAGACCGTGGCATTATCTTATATTATCAGTACATGATTTTCTAACTTATTTTAGATATTATATAGTTGATTGCAGTTGATAACAAATAATAGCATCTTATGCACTTTATTCCTTTTTCATTTATGGTATTCATTTAGTAGTTGTCGATTACTCTTGTCTATCTTTTGTTAATAAAATTAATTTTATTAGACTTGTGTCTTTCTTGTGTTGATAATACAGTAAGAGGTTCTACAAGTTAGATATCCCACCATTCTTTCTTGCCATCTGTGACGTGAGTACCCATCACTACACTATTTCGCCTCCCTAGGTTGGCGAAAGCAAAATCACTACATATATAAGACCTAAAAAACTTACCACTGGAACACAGAGATGGCTTGACCATCAACGATCAGTTTTCCATCCTCTTGGTGCACATCTCCCTTGTAACGGCCGTGAGTGGAGTCATACTTGAACATGTAGACCTGTAAAGCAATATAAATGATTTCAATTTTGAGATTATCTGATTAGGATTAATTTGATAGAGATAGGACTCACAAAAAGCCAAGTTGAATGTATATTTAAAAATAATTAGAAAAATAAGAGAGATTTGTGACATCATCAGAAAGGAATATTTTATATATAAAAGGAATATAAAAGGAATTTGTATATATATTTATGATATCTTTATACTTTTTTTTATATAATGTTGTGTACCAATGAATGGTGCACAATAGGACCAGGAATATGCAGTAAGAAATTAATATAGGGCCAATTTTATTTTAACTTTAAGCATGGATGCTAAACAATGCTGTTAAATTCACAGCAAAAGCTGCATGTTTGAAAGCATTTAAAATCTCATGCTAAAAAAACACTATGCAGTGCAGGTCTATAGGCCTATATGTCAGTTTAACATGGCTGCTGCTTTACACAATGCCAAGAATCATCATTTTTGCTTCAGTGAATCTCACCATGTACTGCAGGTCGATGAAGGGGTCGTTGATGGCGGTGACTTTAATTCCCTTCTGCAGGCAGGCCCTGAGGACCAGACGGCCAATGCGGCCGAATCTACACAAACACACAGCAGAGTTATTTAAGATGTTTCATAATGACACAATCTGTCTTGTATCTGTTATTTTGAAAGACGCCTCTCATTCCCACGCATCTGTCTGCCTACAAGGAACACGATGGAAAATTCCACTGAAGGACTGTGTGATTTCTTTGGGCAAAACATGGAAATATCTACATGTTGTTACTGAAAGGTAAAGTGAATAATTCATGTTTTTCAGTTGATATCTGACTGGTAAGACACACTGCCTAAAAGACTATGCAGCAGGAGAGTGTGTACGTGCTTGTGTGGATGGAGACTTAAGCTCATCCTGGGTAATCCTGTTCTTGTAATCATTCTGAATCAGGCCATTTGCGCTCTCTCTCTCTCTATCTGCATTTTACAATCTCTATTTATGGAATTATTAGCTCTGTCCCAAAACCTAGTGAGATGCCTTGCTGTTTACTGCCTCTAAAAAATCTAAGGGAAAAAGAAAATCAGACCAACTTTGAATGTTCTTCATAGTCAGCAACTTAAAAGTACAAAGCAGTCAATGTCAATTATTTAATTAGATTTAACTGTCATTAGATTCATTATCAGAGATTTTTTGTCAGCCAAACTCCTTTTACCTAAAATATATACTTGAAATCCCCCTGTGAATTTAAGGTAATATTTAATAACACTTTTGCATGTTTACAGTTCTCCAATGTTGGTTAATGGTCACATGACAAGCAGGTAAAGAAATATGTGTTTTTTTTACTAATAGTTTCAATTTGTTTGTTTATTTAATTTTATTCATTATTTTAAATTTGATACATTATTAGCTTTTCATCAACTCTTTTATTAGTACTTTCAGGTACTGAATAAATTCTAAGTTCATTCAGAATTGATCTCCATCTTGCTTCGTCCACCATCTATACCACTGTTCATTAGGTATAGTATCATTTTTAGGTGGCTCACCAGGTTATGGAAAAGATCGTGTCAAAAATAGACTCAAGTTTTGCATTTAGTATTTAATATTTTGTTCTGTTGTCTAATCATATATTAAAACCTTAATCATGACAGATCAGATGTGAACTTACCCATTGATTCCAACGCAAAGATCAGACATTATTGAAAGAGTATGGATTGTGGTCCTGAACCTGAAATAATAGAAGGCAAAAACAAAGCAGGCTTTTAGAACAATTGCATCAACTTTACAACGTATAATAATGTTATTTTCACTGTTGTTTTGAACTCAAGTGTTTAATAATATGTAGCAGTTTTTGTACAGAACCTGCATTTGTTTTAAATCTTATCGCAATGTGCCCATCAAATTCCACAAAATAAATAACATTTTAATTTCATCTTGTGAAATAATAGCCTTAGTGTGATATAGACTGAATTTTATTTTCTTAGATCTCTGTGAAATGAGATTTGAATCATACCGCCCACCCTCACTAGCTCAGTGGTCTGTCTAAACACAATTGTGGGATTGAACTTCATGGACTTCCTCTGAGCCAGTGTGGTGTTCTGGATGGTGGGTGGAGGCTTGAACCGTTCTCTAGTTTTTATTGTTCTTGGGGCCATTAGCATACTGTCTGGGAAATTTCCAAACCTTGGCCTCACTGGGACAGCATACTTTATTAGCCTGGCAGAGCAGAAGATCTATTGTGTTAAGACAGCTTTCATTCTTCTCTTTTCATGCAGAACAGGGGCAGCAAGTCATGCACTTAACAATTTGCCCTTTAACTTCCTCATGCGCACACAGGAAGCTGCTGAAATATTGGCAGTGCAGTGAAAGGGGGAATGTACATGCATTGCCAAACTATCTTCACTGTGGGCTTCAATATGCAACAAGTTGTTACATGTCCGACATCGTTTGCAGTTTTCTCTATTATCAAAGTGAATAGCATGTGTGTGAGGATGGGTCTCACGTAATATGAGCCTGACTACTGCACAAGAGTCAAATATTTTTACATTATGCCATATATGGATAACGCCTAAGAAGTACAAAAAGGAAGAGGAGGATGTTTAACTGCAACTGGATATGTGTGCATATGAAACGGGGATGTGACTTACTCATTGAAATCACAATGCAAAAGTTAACAAAATAAATTCAGTTAAAAGTGTAATAGCTTTTTGTTGATTTAGTTCTGCCTTTTAATACAAACTGGCAGTCTAAATCAGTTTAGGCTTTAGAAATGTTTAGAATGAGTTGATTTCTGCTGTCGCTCTTTATACAGCTAGATGTAAAGTAACAGCCATGTGATTTACTTTACTGCGGTATTTCAAACACTCCAAGACTGTGTGCAAAATAACTCAAGGGAGTGGCTCTAATGCATTATACTTTGTTTGACATTTGAAAATATAAACACATTTTAGCTAACAGAGTTATAGTGCGTATATGTGTAGTCACAACAAAATATAGCCCTCTAAAAGCCCATAGATGTGGCTAGTTGATGGAGAACATCTCATCTGTTGGGTTTTAGTGAGCTATGGTTTGTTTTGAGTCCATGTTTATGCTTTCATCAAGGCAAGTAGTGCAGAACCATGCACACGGTCATTAATGAGACAAATGAACAGGTTTTCCCATAGACACCATTGATTGGACCTCCTTTGCCACTTCTGTCTCTGTGCACCATTGAAATGGCCAAAAATGACCTTCACGGTCTGCTTGAAAAGATGGTCTGGGCAGGGTTATTTTAATTAACTAAAACTAAAATGAAAAAAAGTGTTATTTGAAATTAAATTAAGCATTAACTGTAGTAAAATATTAAAGAAAAACCTTAAACTTATTTTATTTCAGCTGGTTTCCAATGCAACGTTTCTCATTTTCATTTAGTTTAAATTGATGTACTAGAATAACTTAAACTAAAACTGAAATAAAATTACTAAAACCCTAACTAATATTACAGTAAAATGAAAATCTGAAATTAAAAAAAGATTCAAAATATTAATAAAAACTAGAATAGAATCTCAATTATACTAAAATATCACTGGGTCTGGGATATGGTTAATCAGAACGCTGTTATGGTTTGCAAATGGATATAAAATCAATCCTGACCTAACTTCCAAAGAGAAAGGAAAACTTGAAATCGCATCATATGACCCCTTTAATAATATGCACGAAGCAGAAAAACGCATATGCTGTTCTTCGCATTTCAGTGCTAAGTTTTATTCAAATTGGCAAGTCAATCTGAAGTCAAATCCAAATTGGCAAAAGGTTGTGAGATTATGAGGTTATGACCTAGAGTTGGACACATCGGCAGCAGATTTTATAGGGAAGAGCATATGGGAAGTTTTTAATTTGCGTTTTATTTTCCAGGTGTTGAACGATCCATCTCCCAATTCATGGCAGTTTCCATGAATACTGAAAAATCACCCTCAGGCTCAGAATACAGCAACCAATCAATGCGACACCTTGACCGATCAACCTAAAACGAGTTCAAATGCCTGCCTGTGACCATGGAAACCATCTCGCTCAGATGGATCAAACTCAGTTCAGTTAGTGTAAAACACCATTTGAATTAGCAATCAGCTGCTTTTTGACATTTCTTTATTTGTGTAATGCTGGTTGTACAAGATGAGCGCTGACCCTGAACTCAAATGCAAGCTAATGCACTACAACCAATGGCCCACACCGCCAGACTGAATGAAATCAGGGCATTTATCTCAAGGGCAAAGTGAAAAGAGATGAAGGTTGATGTCTATCTAGAAAATAAGGCGACTTATTTTAATGCCAATGTCAAGCTTTCATAAAATTATGTTTTTAAAAATTATGTAATTGTTGGATTTTTATTCATTGTATTTTGGATCGGCCATATTGGATGCTCAAGGGCAAATCTATATGAGGTCTCAACTCCATCTATAGCAAGTAAATGGGAAAGTGCTAGCAATTGCAATTGTAATGTTACAAAATCAAGAAACATACTTGATTTTGTCGGTGATGATGAAAGAAGGAAGCTCAGTCTTTCACAGCATGCATAAAGACAGACCGACCTTGCATCTGGTGATGTGTAACTGAAGACTGTAATCTCCTGATCTGCCAGTGTTTGAGTGAACCATGTACTGCACCTGCCCTGCTTGAGTAATCCTAATCCAAGTCCCCTATCCTATGCAGACTTGTTAAGGACTACCAGAATGCACTGCACATGAAACGACAGTTTGCAGATTCAGCTTCAAGCTAAAATGGCTGTATTTAGTATGCAGGTGCTGCTGGTGCAGAAATTATTTATTGTTTTGCAAACACCATCTGACAAAGTGGCCACTGATTTGGGTGCATGCTGACAAGGTCATTCAGTGCTGGAAAACAGTGACCATGCTGGCATCTTTGGTTTCCCTTCCTCTCTTCTGACTTCTTTTGTTTGGGTTTTTGATTCTTTTGGTTTTGGTTCTTCTGATTTTTTAAAGCTTTCGCAAATTTTGCCACTATGCATTTTTGTTAATAGATGTGAATATCCCTCTTTGTGTTATTTGAAAACTTGGACGACGAAATCAATTATGTGGATCAATGAGTCAATGAGAACTGGTTTCCTGCCAAAAGCCTGCTGTCTCCAATTAGACCTGGATCAAATGACACACACACACACACACACACACACACACACACACACTTCTGAACTGACCCTAAATTCAATTCCCCTACTGTTCTGTTTAGCGTCTCTCAGTCTTAGTGTTACATGACACTACACATTAAATGTTCATTTTCAAATTATTATTAATTCTAGCTCCATAATCTGATTGGATAATACGCACACACCTGTGATCACGCATCAACAGAGCTCAACAATCAAGTAAAAATCCCATTGTTAAAAGTTGGCATGAAATCAAAATTCACCCTATCTATTTTATTTTGACCTAGTAATTTTGAATCAGAATGTTTCAAAATGTCTTTTTAATCAAAATAACTCTTCCGGTCGCGACTTAAAAGCGAAGGTATTTGTTTCTGTAGGAGCCACAAATCAGTGTGATTTCAATTAATTTTAAAAAATTGTGTTTAATTGCTGAATTCCTGATGAAGAACTACACTACCCATAATGCTCCTGCCAACCATATATGGCCTACAGTTAAACTATGTTATTTGGTTGATTAACTGTTTATTGTGCCTCTTATTATTTTTGTATTATTATATGAATTAATTGTATTATTTATTTATTTATATCGCTTTGTTTCAGTTTCTCTGTACTCATTTTGCTCTCATTTGGCAGAATTGCTCAATATCCTGATGCAGTAGGAAGCAAGTCTTGACAAACCACAATGCCACACCTTCTCTTTTGGAGACGAGAGGACTGCATTTCCTCTGACCCAACAATAAGCCATTTCCTCACAGCAAAAACACCCAATGTGACAGAACAAGGACACACAGACGGGCATAACCAGGACAGTTTTCCTGGGACACGCAAACAGTCATCTGAGTGGAAAATATCTAATGCTGTGTGGCATAAAATGAAAAAATAGCATGCAACTAAAGACATAACAAACAGTTATGGATGTGTTTTTATTAATAAAATATTAATTAAAAAATAATAGAGAAGTGTTGTATTTCTAGAGGTTTGCATATAAGGCATCCTGAAAAAGTGCTGCGTCATTCCAATCAGGCAGTCGCAACAGAGGAAAGCATGTTTTTAGGGAACAGATAAGCATTTTAACCAGTCCAGCACATAAATGTCTAACATTAGGGCCATTATTTGTGTGCCAACGGTCACATTTGGCTTTAGTTGCAGTGCAATAACTATGATGTAAGAAAATTAAATTACCCCACACTGTAACCCACTGCTCCCTTTCTTGGCTGTTGAAGGAAATGTTTGAGAAGGGAATGCTATTTTTACTGTAAAAAATTATTCTTTCAAGGGTGCTAATTACAGCCTGTAAAACCCCAGATAAAAAAACACTCTCTGTACAATGCGCAGACTGTATGAGTGTACTGTAGCTAATTTCTGAAACATTAAACATGCAATATGCATGCAGATTATTTTGATAATGCACAATTCAAGATTTCATTCTGTGAAATCACTGCTCATTGTACAACGGTCTAATCTGCCTGCCATCTGGACACTTTTGATGATGTAGACAGAAATGTCAAACCAATGCACATCACATGCTGCTTGTGATGTCATGAAGCATAAATCAGCACATCAAACACCTGATTAAATTTGTACTGGCTTCTTTTTCAACCAACTCCATAGTATGAACACACCTGAAGGCCCTTCAGGTTGCCAGTGGCAACTGCAGAGTCAAACTGCAGAAGGTCAATGAAGGAGGGATGGAGATGCGGCCTTGCATACACATATATTATATTTCATCCCACAGTCTTCAAATTACACCTAAGCATTACAGACTATATTAATGCCATTATTTATTTCAAATGATCACAGCATAATGGTTGCTAATAATGCATACCCTGCTGAAAACAACAAATCAGACCAAAGCTGTTCAGGTGGGTCATTCGGTTGCTTGAAAACCACCTTAAACCAGCTAAAACTGGTAAACCACCTTAAGCTGGTTTCATGTGTTTTATTCAACGGGGAATTTGAAGGAAATGACTAAAGTAAGTTCTGAAGTTCATTATTGCGCATGATACCCAATGTTTTCAGATCTGAGTCATGTTCTCCACTGCAGCATCGAACACGAGTCCAGTCACGTACATGATGGAGAAAATCTCCCATGATGCTCGCCGTGTAACATGTGTCCTGTCCACTTTTACATTAAAATATAGGTAGACGCTCTGGCATATTCATATTCTCGTATAAAGCATTCAAAACGCAACTATTATGAGAAAGACGTGTTGAGTAATCACAAGGCATTATATAATTTGACCTTCACAGCTCATTCGACCTCCATGAGGCGAGTGATGTCCTTTGGGTCGGACGTTATTTCTGTGTTTATCCGCTTTAAAATGCATTAGAGCGCAAACGGTAGCATTTATGTTCAAAAAGGGGGAGTGTGTTCCATCTTCATTCATTATTTGTTAATGTCTATATGTCAAATAAATATAACAACGATTTGACTTGAAATAGCTACTCCGAAAAATGCGCTCAAACGACACACGGTCGCATTTCGAGAAGTTATTCAAAAAATAATTTATTAAATTATATTTCCTCCCCTCTTTCGCAGCATCTTAGCAGATGGTACATTCTGGAATGATATGACGCAATGAGCCCATCGCGGGCGGCCCGCAAGGCACGTCACGCTGCTTATTCTTCAACATTTTTATATAACAAATTACTAAAATGTCATGGGTATGAAATTAATTTTTTTATATTCTGAAATAAAATACATGAATATTTGCACAAAGCCGCATAAAATGAATGAATGAACCACGCCTCCATATTTGTGCATCACGCAGAAACTTGCGGCTTATGTAACAACTTCCCTACAAGCCCAAACGCAGCAAATAACATCCTGCAAAGCTAAATGTCATCTTTAAAATGTTTAATATGTGTATGACAGTCTGCAGTCTATGGATTCGACACAAAAACGATGTAAGCCTATGAGGAAGAACTCACCTTCTTCAGTGATGCTGCTGCGGCTTCTGCTCAGTTTCCGCGTAATGCTGCACCATTTTATACCAGACACGTGCCACCGGGGCCTGTCACCCTGGCAACCTGACGTCACGCCGTGTTCGTGGGATAATTTTAAAGAAGCGTATACGAGCAATCTATCACGAATGCTATGGAAACGCTGATGGGAGACTGGGTAAGACGATACTATACAAGGACATAGAGGGGAGATTTATAACATGCCTGAAACAAGCGCAGTTCGGTGCTATATAGATCTGCTAGCTAGACTTCCAAAATGCAAAATGAAACTGTAAAGGATGCATATCCTCCATGCAAAATTATGTTATCTGGGCATCTTATTATATTTTACATTTCACAAGATAACCAGAGCAGTTTAATTAAAGTTTTCTGTGTCAAAGCTCCTTGAAAGGATTCAAGGACCACGTGTCATGATACAGATGCAGTATTAAAGATCATCTACATTATGCGCAAAAGACACCAAAAAGACCATTGGATAAACACAAACCCTCGTTTTGAGGGCAACTGGTTAATTTTGATTTTTTTCAAAGCATTGCTATTTAAATGCATCCAGTGTGCATTTATTTTTGGTTTATTGTTCAGTTTTTCCCATAGATACTGTGTAAAAGCATTGTGACCAAAAATCACTAGGTTAACAAAAAATGACATGTAGTTTGTTAATTCAACGATCCAAAAATAACTTACTCGTGCTCACACGGCACGCATTTGGGATTCAGTTGTTTAACATAAACCGTTTTCATAGTCTCCTATTGGATATTAAGATGCACGTCCTAGTCACTATGAAAAAGCAGAAGTGAGCTTGCATGGATGTAACGTCAGGATGAGGAAAGTGTGGAATTCCGCACGCGGTTGCACGTGACCTTGACAGTGGCGAGCGGATGCGCATACGTGAGAGACGGCGCGTGCTGCAGAGACTGAGCGGTGGGCGGGGTGTCCGCGAACATACAGAGCAAAAATATCAAATTAAACATGTAAACTAAACATGAATGGTGCTCCATATATACCTATTACCGCATTCGAGTTGTTTATCGTTTAAACAGAAGACCATTTGCGTTATTTTTCATATTAGAGCCAAGGAAACGACGCCTGTCACGGAGATACACATTAAGCGCCCTCGTGTGGTGTAAATATGTTAGTTACAAAAGGAGAGAAAGTGATGTTAAAAATTGCATTATAGGGTTTAACAAATTTTACCTATGTATGCACATTGGGATCGACTGGTAATGCATACCTTGAATCAGTGTTATAGTAAAACTAAAACCATAAACATTTTTTTATTAAATAAACATGAACTTAAATAAAATATAACGAACTTAAACTTATTTTTATGTCAGCTAGTTGCCAATGAAACATTTCTTATTTTAATTTAGTGCAACAACTAAAACAAAAATTTAAACAAACATAAATAAAAACGACATAGATTTAAAAAAGGCCTACAATAACAAATAAAAATGACAAAACAACAAAATTACTAGAACTTTATTTAAGATTAAAACATAACATAAAACATTTAAACTAATAAAAGGTTTATTATTATTTATTCTTTTTATTATCCTATTCTGCTTTTTGTGATAACCAGATAATATAAATAAATACAGATAATGCAGTTACTAGAGATTGTTTATTTGAGGCCACTTTAATTGTAAAGACTGCTACCCTGCAGAACCCTGGGTTTTTAAAAAAGTAAGAAAATATGGCCACAGGCATATTACCCTGTAGCCCAAGACTGGTTGCCTACTGAAGCTAAGCAGGGCTGAGCCTGGTCAGTACCTGGATGGGAGACCTCCTGGGAAAACTAGGTTGCTGCTGGAAGAGGTGTTAGTGACCCTGTGGTCTGTGTGGGTCTTAGTATAGTGATGGGGACACTCTACTGTAAAAAGCACTGTCCTTTGGATGAGACTTTAAACTGAGGTCCTGACTCTCTGTGACTGTGGTCATAAAAAAATCCCATGGCACTTCTTGAAAAGAGTAGGGGGGTATCCCCGGTGTACTGGCCAAATTCTCTCCACTGTCAATCATGGTCTCCTAATAACCACCATCCATTGAATTGGCTCTCTCTCTCCAATTTTTCCTTACAGGAACGCCCACATGTAGGGCAAAACAAGGCTTTCCTCCACTGAACGCCAGTTATTTTTATGAGGTTTAGTAGTAATGTGGTAAGACAGTGATATTTAAAGGCCAAATTCAGTATACACCTTATGGATGATGCATACTTTGTACAGGCAAGCAGATGAACCCCGAATATAAGTGCAATGCGTAAAGTTTAATATTAAATGTTTTCCCATAGAAAAACATTATAAAAAAGACGCTTAACCAGTGCATTGCGTTCATATTCCAGGCTCATTTGCTTACCTGCATTAAGCACGCATCATCAATAAGGTGTGTACTGAATTAGATCTTTTAATATCACTGTTTTAAAGGCACTTTAAGTGTTTTCACATAAAACGTTTTAGAATGTAGGCTACCGCTGTTTTTAGTGATTGAAATATTGCGGTGGGTGCTTTAGGCTATATGGATTGCTAATGGCCAAAACTTGCATTTTATTCAGATATCTTTGTTTTATTCTTTTGAGAGGTGATCTAAATACAGAGTTTTGGCATGAAACTCTAGATGCCTCAGTCCGATAGGTCTAACTCAATCTGTCCTAATGACATCATTATCACATGGCACAGCTGATTGGTTCTCTCCTGTATCGGTAGCCAATGAGCTCACTGCTCAACATTCAACTATATGACTGCCGCAGCAGCAGCAGCGTAGCAGATCTATTCCGCCAAGACCAAATACATTAACATTGTCATGTACATTACCATGCCAATCCCTCCAAAAGTTGTCATGACAGAAATATTTTTGGATTGGAACAGATAGAAAATTGACAGGCTTGTGCTGCAGTTCTAAGGATGTTTTGCCCGCCAGGTCTTCGAGCCGGTTACGTGACTGAAAACTATGAATAGCTGTATGGTGAGCGCACTGGCGCCATTGTACATGTCGTCGCATCATCCAGGTGAGACTGCACACTGCTGGTGGTTGAGGAGAGATCCCATTATATGATTGTAAAGTGCTTTGGGTGTACAGCAATACACAATAAAGCGCTATATAAATCTTTCATTCATTCATTCATTCATTCAAGAAAAAGATGATGATGAAGAAGAATATAAAAGTAAACTAAAAACCAGAGAAAATGAAAATGTAAGTGTATTATAGAAAAAAAACCGACAATGATAAAAGTTGGATAAAATATGACATAATTTCTGTTATTGATTATTCCAAGTTTTATGTAGCCTAATATAAAGACAAGCAGAAAAAAAAAATGTTTTAATTGATGCAGCATTTACTTTAACAGTTAAAGCTTCCATTGTTTTAAAACATAAACTAATTAACTTTAAAAAGCATGTCTTTTAATTATGTATAAACAATGATATGGTGAGCAGTCAGTTACACTAAACATACTGAATCATCCCTCACTGGTCCTCCAGATGGAGCTCCTCATACATACAGTAAAGTCTAAAAGCAATCATATAAAAAATACCTTGAGCAACATTAACATTTAAAAGCAGAATGGAACATCTTCTTGTATTTAAAACATGAGGTATTCATGTTTCTAAAACCCTCACTTTCTTCAACTTTCTGGTGTCCTACCATGAGGTTGCTTACAATTATGGTCTACCATAGCGTGTAGTAGTTACGACAACAACAAGAATGATGTAGACTATAATAATCAAACAGAAGATTAGGCCAACAGCAACACTGACGTGGTTGAGGATGCGTGCCATTCTGGAGTTTCTGCTTGCTATTTGCTGGTGTCCAAACATGTTAGCATCTCGAGTCTGTAAAAAAAGTTAAATATACTAATGTTACAATGTTATCTTTGTATAGCACCTTTCTTAAATAACATACATAAAAATAAAATCAAAGGGCTACACAGAATACAAAATCACTAAGAAAACTCCACAAAAAGGAACACTAACAGTGTAAAAATATAGAAAGCAAATGGAAATGAGAAAATGTTCAACTATCGATTTTTAGGATTGGCTGTAACAAAATCACAAAACATGTATCTCAGTATTATAAAGAGTTCTTAAACATCACTCATTAGCATTTGCACTAGTTTTTGAAATCTTCAAATCTGTTGCTACCTATTAATAGCACCTGGTCTAAACTAGATTAACTGGTCTGGCATGATCTATTTTTGTATGTTGATTTAGGGAAAGTAAGATAATAAATATAATTATATGCACGGAGAGAAGCGTTTCAGATGAGAAAGAATTAGAGATTTAGATGCAATCTCCTTAAGGCAAGACACCAGTGGGAAAACCAATGTTTTTGGTCAATTTTGAGAATTTGGGCTATTTTGCTTCTATTACTATATATTATCTATTTGCATCTGAAGATTTCAATTACAATACATATCTATAAAGGCTGTTTTGTCAAAATGAGTTTTTTCTCACACACTAAACCAGGAAGTTCAAATTTCTTGTCTATATTCTGAAGGATGTTACAGAGAGGTTTTCCTTATAAACAAAACATCTTTTTTTCTGGCTGTTGACAGTATTTTTTTATTTATGGAGTGATTAAAAGAGAAACTAAATCCCTTCCGAGTTAAAGAGAAAAAAAAAGTCAAAATTTCTGTTCTGGAAATAATGCCTCATTTGTATATTTCAACATTTCTTAAAACATAACATGTAATAAAATTTGTAATACAAAACAGTTGTCTTAATGTACTGTGATTAATCTGCTGGTTATATGTATATAGTTACAATTTAACACTTAAAACAACTGTATGTAAGTTTATTATTTTTTTTATTTTTACCTTGAAATATCAGTTTCAAAATGATTCTAGTTGTACAATGTATTCTAATAAGGCGAATGACTTCTGTTTCTACCTCATGTTCCCTCCAAATGTCTGTTCTGTGTTATCAGTTTACAGATAAGTTTATTAGAAATGTATTATTCAACCAGTACTACCACAGTCAACTGAATCAAAAATATGCTCTTCAAAAATTAAGTGAAGAAGAAGCAAAGAAAATAAGGAAGCATTATTTAGCTTATCTGATCTTTCCTAAGGCCAAAAAAGTGACATTTAAAATCCAAAAACAACTTCTTACATGAAAGATTTAACTGGGAGAACAATTCATGCGGGTTCTGTGAGAAAGATATCGAAACTGTTCTTCCAGTGTGAACTTGTACAGGAGTTTTGGCTTGAATTCCAAACATATCATTACACCCCTTGACTGTGGTCTCAATTAAAGTTGGAGTATTGTTGAAGGAGAAAGACTTTTTGATAAATAACTTAAAACCATGAACTGAGAAATCAAAATGCCCTTAATATTTTGACACTATTTTGTACTAAAAAACATCCTGTGAGTTTCAGAACTGAAAACATTCTCATTAGTCTAAAAACAGCTTATATTGACACAGCTTATATTTATATTGACGTATATATACGACAGGTTGTGGAATTTATGATGTAACTGTTGTAGAACTGATGTAATAGTGGGACTAAACCCCGCTTCTGCAGAAGAAGATCAAGGCCTGCTTCTACATCACTGCCTGTTTAGCCCCGCCCACCGATTCGCGCATGTAGTATAAATAATGAGAGAGTCAAACACAGGTCTACAAAGAAATCAAACGATAAAGATGCATTGAAGAAAACAAGACGCTGTGCAGTGCCAAGTTGTAGAAAACACAGTCTTTGCATTGCCTTCCTTCTGATCCCAACATTAGGAAAAAGTGGATGAACTTTATTTTTTAATGAAGATCCAGAACCCATCAGTAAGAAATTGGTCCTTTGTTCACTTCATTTTTTACCGCGGATTCATTTACAGACAAGGCACAATTCAGCGCAGGATTTTCAGATAGACTGAAACTAAAAGACGATGCTCTGTCGACTATATTGGATCTGACAGTAATGTGGCACCACACGTGAGGAACTGTTTTTTATTATGTGCTCACTATTGCTTTGTCTGATATTACAGGTCGTTGTACTGAGTATTTATGCGTTTTTAACCTAAATCACAGCAGCGTCCATCTATGAAGGATGTAGGCTGTCAAACATACACAACTGTTAGCCAATCATAGTAGTGGGCATTTACTTCCGAGTCAGAGCGTTCTGATGACAGGGTCAAAACATCTGGGCCATCCCAAGCAAAATTAGTTTATTTTTAAATTCTTAAAAAAATCAAGAGGGTCTAGCTGCAGCATTGCACTTGCACTCTCAGACTTGCACTTTCAGACACTTGCGCTTCCGCTAGCGACGTCACTTGCAGTCTTTTATTTTTTTTGTTTTGTTCTATTTATTGATTACTTTTTGTTTGAATCGCTCAACATTTTACAACAGTAGCCAGGTGGTGAAGACAAGAAAAAAGAAACTAAATTACAAT
>NW_015626046.1:13971-24576 GCF_001515625.1 Sinocyclocheilus rhinocerous | reverse complement strand
GTTTACACTCGAAGTGGATTGGTCTCTCTAAGCGAGATCCCAATTCGTCGGTCACCAATGGGACTCGGAGTGACCGACTGAAAGGGAACTATAGATTGTCTTGGCATTTAACTGAAATAAATAAGATTAAGTTGACGTACTTTAAAATGACTAATACCGAAATTAAAATAAAAAAAATAAAGCAAAATGATTAAAAAAAAAAATAATAAAAAATAAAACAAAATAAAAAATAAAAGACTGCAAGTGACGTTGCTAGCGGAAGCGCAAGTGTCTGAGAGTGCAAGTCTGAGAGTGCAAGTGCAAGGCTGCAGCCAGACCCTTCTCAAAAAAATGGCTTTTAAAAAAAAAGTTATTTATTTATTTATTTTGTTGACAAATTAATTTAGTTTGTCTTGTATATCTTTTTCATTAGATCAGACAACATTTTAAGCTGTCATATGGTCATGTTACAATATAACCCCTCAGTTGTAACAATGTGCCACACCTATGGGATATATTGTCACATTTCACTACCATTCTTTTGGAGTAAATAATGAAAAAAATATACACTAATTTTGAAACAAGACCACATATTTGTACTAGACGTGTGAAATTAATGTGGAAAAAAATTAAGTGTTAGGTTGTGCCCCACTCTCCGCTACATGATGGACAGAAACGCCCAGAAACTCTAATCTGCTTTGAATTTGTTTTTGTTACTAGAATAAGACCCTCACCTCCTTTCCCCCCTTTCTCTTGTGTTTTATTTTGCTGCTATTTTTATGATGTTGTTTTTTTTGTTTTCATTTCTAATTGCTGTTTCAACACTAACATTGTGTTTGATTGTGTCGTTAAGGTTTACACTTGAATTTTGTTCATAAAAAACCCCTTGTGAAATATCTATTGACAGAATGGCATCAAATCGTTCTCACACAGTCCCTTCCTACTTCCTGTCACTAAATATTATGTTTCTCTCTGAAATGCATAACTTCGTAGAGGTATATTGCAGGTGTTTTTATGCAACCACAGAGAAGAGCTCAGTTTAACGTCTCATCTGAAGGACATTGTTTTTTACAGTCACATTTTACTGGCTGCTTCCAGTAGAAACCACAATTTTTCCAGATGGTCTCCCATCCAGGAACCTGGTCAGGGTAAATGGTTTAATGGGTAAAACTAGCAAGAGCTGTAGGATGACAGCAGTACACAGCAAAATCCCCTGAGTTAAATCAACTCTGCTCAGAGTAAATATTGTCCCAATCTGCAGAGTGTTAAAGTAACACTGAAGCAGAGTTACCACTGTTGAAGATTATGTGATATGTTTTCATGCCTAAAAGCCTGAGCAGTAGTTGTTCATCTTCAACATTGTTAACAGCGGGTTTTCTTTACTAATGCTCACTCATCAATTAATTAATTGCTTAATTATCCTGTTAACTTTAACTCGGCTTCAGTGTTACATTAACACTCTGTAGATTGGGACAATATTTACTCTGAGCAGAGTTGATTTAACTCTGGGGATTTTGCTGTGTAGTATCATAGCTAGAGGGCATTTTTGTTGTGAAAGAACCTCTGTAATGCATGTATTATTTTGCTCTGTTTTTTTTTTTTGTACTCAAGAGGACCTGCTGTACATTCAGTTTTTGTTCTGTGGTACCACACCTCTTTTTCTGTCAAAGAAAGTTACAGGAAGCCACAAAACAGGAACAAAACACAGGAGGAACACAAATATACCGACAGACACCTGTCATATTTTACATATGCTGTAAAAAATCTGAGCATGTCTGAGTTTAAATACAATAATAAATACAATTTTCAGTGAGCACACATCTTTAGATGTAACCCAGTCAGCATAAAACCAACCTTTAATGTTTAAATGTGGTTGAAATTCTATCAGCTAATTAATGTAAATGAATGTAAAAAGTTTATCCAAAAAAAAAAAAATCCTATAAATCAACACTGAAATGTATGAAAAGTCTTTGAAACAACGTTACAATATCAACACTGATTCATGACGTAAATAAAGGTTGATGCAGGCTGGAAATAATAAAGATTCATTTCTGAAGATTAGAGTCATTCTTTACAAATTTGAACACTGAAATATGAACCTTGGTAAATATTTCAGTACAGCCATGGCTTCATTATTTTGACTTTTGCTATTGTCTGTTTCAGTTCCCATTATTAAGAGTCCATTATACTGACATGAAACATGACATTCAAAAGGTACATCTTTGCCTCTAAACGGTGCATATTAGTACCTTAAAGTTATATATATATATGTGTGTGTGTGTGTGTGTTTAAGAAAGGTATGTATATGTTAAATGAAGTAAATAAGACAGGTATATGAACTAATACTTACTGTGATGGAGTAAACAAGAGCAGCCGATCCCAGAGGTAAACAGCAGCACAGCATGGTAAAGATGGAGTAGCCCAGGTAATCTGGCAGTGGATTGGCCAGTGGAGTGAACACTTCAACTGTAGGCTGCACAGTGACCACATTCTGCCCCGGATATGACCCTTGAGTGTACAGGACAGATGCCAGCGGAGCTCTGTATTGCTGGGAAGTGCTGGGATAGCTGTGAGAGGGAGGGAATCCAGCATCGGAGTACTCCGGAGGGTCCTGCTGCAGTGGAAGCAAAGGCTGCCCTGTTTCTGGATTCCGCTCTGTTGGAGACTTTCTGGAATCCATGTTTTTCTTGATCGCAATGAGCTTTTCTTGCACTACTGAACAATGTCTGTCTCTGGTGTGTACTGTACTCAATAGTCAGTGATTAATCTGTTGCTTTTATCACATTCCTCTTAAGGTGACTGGTAGGTTGGATTGTTTTGTAAGGGGAGGAGTGACAAGATTTTAGCATAGATTGAATTTACTGTAACTTCTCCAGTTTGACTGCAGGCGCCACCTGATGGAATCAACATGTAACTTGATGAGCTCAGGAAAATTAAATATCAGGACAAAAATGCAATGTTTTCATAATTCCTGGGCATGTTTTATACATGACTCAGATTAACAAATTTTTCCATAACACTAGCAAAGGTTGTCACCCAGCAAGCATGCTGTCATTCAATGACCTAAAACACTAAAAAACAGGTAGCACTATACAATGTTTTTATTTGTAAAATGTCCCCAGAAAATAACTGACACCACTCTGTTTAGAGAATTCATTGCAAGTATATGTTACGTGGTCCAAGTTTACATTACAGTACAAAATCTTTATATATGGTAATAAAGCTGAAAGATTAACACCTATGTAGGTGTTCAGCTACATCTAATTGTTTTGAAAGTATTTTTTTATTTTTTATTTGTAATGTATTTTAATCCCCAATTCCAGAAAAGTTGGGACGTTTTGTAAAATGCAATAAAATCAAGAATAACTGTCTTTAACCTTCATTTAATTGACAAAGGCACATTTAAAAGATTTTCTAAATTTGAATGTGTAGTTGTTAACACATGAGTTGTTAACTGTCTTTAACCTTCATTTAATTGACAAAGGCACAATTAAAAGATTTCCAAAGTTTTCACTGACCAACTTAAATGTATATTTTGTAAATATAAACAGTTTTTAATTTTGATGGCTGCAACACTCTCCACAAAAGTTGGGACAGAGGCATTATAAAAGTGAAAAGGTAATAAGAATATCCATGTTAAACTGTTTTGAAACAGTCCACAATAAGCAGGTGAATTGGTAATAGGTGAGGGTATCATGATTGGGTTTATATGGAGCATCTTGACTTTGCCAGCAAAGCTGGATTGTGGCTCACTACTTTGTGCCAAATTTCATGAGAGAATTGTCAGACAAATTAAAAATCACATTTCTCAATGCAAAATTGCAAAGAATTTAGGTCTTTCACCAACTACCATACATAATACTGTGGAAAGATTCAGGGAATCCAGAGAAATCTCAGTACGCGTAGGGCAAGGCAGGACACCTCAGTTGAATGTGTGTGACCTTTGAGCCCTCAGATGGCATTGCAAGAGAAACCGTCATGTTGCTGTGTGAAATATAGCCACATGGGCTCGGGAGTACTTCAGAAAACTATCACTCAGCTATCACTTAACACAGTCTGAGCTGCATCAAGAAATGCAACTTGAATCTCTGTTACGAAATAAGAAATCTATAAATAATTTCTAGACAGAGACGCCAGCGAGTTCTCTGGGCCCGAGCTCATCTTAGATTGTCCAAAAGACAGTGAAAATGCATGCTGTGGTTAGATGAGTCCACATTTCAGCTTGTTTTTGGGGAAAACGGACATCAAATGGTCGGTCCCAAAAATGAAAGGGACCATCCAGACTTCAATCAGTGACAGGTGAAAAAGCAAACGTTTGTCAAGGTATATGGGTGCATCAGTGCAAACGGCATGGGTGACTTGAATATGTGTGAAAGTACCATTTATGTGGAGGCATATATTTGGATTGTACAGAGACATATACTGCCATCAAGATGACATGGTTAAAAGGACAACCAGACAACAACAACTATGTACTGTTGAGCAGCTGAAGTCTTGTACAGTGTTCGAATTGTGTCAAAGCTCTTGGGGGGTCCGGGGGTCCCCCTAACCAGCCCCCCCACCCCACCCCCTTCACAAAAAACAAAACAAAAAAACAATAAAATAAAACTTTATATACATACGTATGATGCAAATTTTTTTATTTTTTTGTCTTGTCCTCGTTATCGTTGAGAAAACCTAATCAAAATAATATTATTTTTAGCAGCATCATATGACCCCTTTAATACTGTGTGGTTACCTGGATGATCCACAGCTTTTTTTTTTTTTTTTTTTTTTGTCTTGTCCTCGTTATCGTTGAGAAAACCTAATTCTAAGATAAAAGATGATTTTACTATGATCAGGGAATTAGGTGTACCAAACAATCACTAAGCAAAGAAGAATGAAATTTCTAGCCTAGGGGTGTGCGATGCTACCGACTCATTCAAACAGTTGATTCATTCAGGAAGGAAACACTGTCATGTTTTTCAGAGACGCAAAACAGGGCTGTGGCTTTGTTTGGAACCCTTTTTGTTGGTGAAATAGAGCAAAAAATAGGCAATGTGGTGTCTAAAACGTAATTCTCTTAATATTAACTTCTTGATTATTGAACTGTTGTATAAAATCAATATCACATTTGTGATTTTTGCGAAAAAATGGCACACTTCGTGTGATATTGATCAACTATATGAAATGATATAAATATATACATTTTCTGCCCCCATATCTTGAATTTTGGGAGCATTCTAAATGCATTTTATTATACTGAATCATGCAGTGAAAGAACACAATCTAAATGAGCATTCAGTCTAGATAGTGTTTAAGCACTCATAACTCCTCTCATAATCAATAAAGCTGTCCATACCATAATGTATGATACATTAATCTCTAACTTACATCGTATGCACATCTGCACTTTGTTGCTTATGATGAGGGAATTCGCGAGTTTCTGTCTGAACAAAACTCTGGGGTTTCAGCTCTGATTGGCTACTGCATTCCTAAGCTCGACAGAATCGTGTGTGATTGGTTATAATGAGCAACGCTGTAAAAACGCGTAAAAATTAAATATGATGTAACATAACTAGATCTAAATTTAATACAGCAATCGAAATTTCATTTTAAGTATTAAAGTTTTTTGGGTATTATGGGGGGTCCCTTAATGCTTATGGGAGGTCCGGGACCCCCCCAGCCCCCCCTCAATTCGAACACTGGTCTTGTATCAGTTGAGACTGGGCAAAAGTTTTGCTTGCAAAACTTAAAAAATTAGCATCCTTAATTCCTAGATGATTAAAATGTGTAATTAAAAGGAAAGGTGATTTGACACAGTGGTAAACATGCCTCTGTCCCAACTTTTTTGGAGTGTGTTGTTGTAGCCATCAAAATTTGTTTATATTTACAAAATAAAATTAAGTTGGCCAGTGAAAACATTGGATTTTTTTTCTTTGTATTTTAGTCAATTCAATCAAGAGAATGAACAAATAGCATATTCTTGATTTTCTTGAGCATATTCTTGAGCAAATTGCTGATTGTTTGATTGATTGATTGATTTATCTGTGTGTGTGTGTGTATGTATGTATGTATGTATGTTTTGAACATAAGTATGTGTGGCCTGTAGGTACATATGGAGTTTTTGATGGTTCTATCTGAGTGAAAAAATAATTCATGTACAGTAATTTGAAAGATGCAGTTATTGAATGTATTTTCTGCCAAAGCAATGAAAATAATCCTCAGTGTAGCTCACATAGACTGCTGTTGTACTCACTGTGTAAAGAGTTTTGAAAAAGTGACCCAAGTATTGAAACATTGATTCTAGCCATTGTAAAAAACTAACTTTCTTCCTGTCAGTAGTCCATGTCTATACTCACAACTTTACATGTGTTTTAAGAGAAAACCACTTTTAATTAAATGAGAAACACTTTTATCACCAATTTAAAAATCAAAATGTTTCTGTTGATTCCTGCACTCTAAAAAATGCTGGGTTAAAAACAACCCAAAGCTGACTCAACTATTGTTTAAAAACTATATATTCTTGCTTAAAATTAACCCAAAATAAATAATTTTTTTTTAAATTTAATAAATAATAAACATTTATATTAAACAATTTATATTAAATGTTCACCTTTTGATTATTACTGATTATTTGTCTGATTTTTAATTTCCAACCTATTTTGGGTTCATTTTAAGCCAGCGATATACAAATTTTTAAACAATAGTTGAGTTAAATAAAACTGCCCAGCTGGTTGGTTGAACATTTAACCCAACCGCTGGGTCAAAGCAACCCCAATCGCTGGGTTTGTCCATATTCAATCCAACTTGGGTTGTTTTTAACCCAGCATTTTTTAGAGTGTGGTTTGAGTATTGACTAACACTTTAATTTCTTTTGAAGTTGGTTGATCACTGAGAACCTGCTTTCATTGTGGTATTATTGCTTGTACTTTTCTGACGAAATTAATTTCTCATAAATTGGCAGGTACTGTAGGTGTTAACTGTCAGATGCACTGTTGCCTGCACGACAGATAGGTAGATGGATAATAAATTAGTTTTTACTGCTGTATTCAAAAATGCACCTTGTTCACTGGAATCATTTAGGCAGTGAATCACTCATAATGTGTGGGATCAATGTGGAGGATTTTTTGTTTTAATGCAATAGTTTCAGATAACAGATTGATGAGTGAGTAATAATTTTTGGAAAAAACATGCTCAAATGGTTCTGCATTGATGTAAATTGCTTACACAGAAATATTAATATACCTATACACATATATATATACACCGATCAGGCATAACTTTATGACCTCCTTCCTAATATTGTGTTAGTCCCCCTTTTGCGGCCAAATCAGCACTGACCCGTTAAAACAAGGACTCCACTAGACCCCTGAAGGTGTGCTGTGGTATCTGGCACCAAGATGTTAGCAGATCCTTTAAGTCCTGGAAGTTGTGAGGTGGGGCCTCCATGGACCAGACTTGTTTTTTCAGCACATCCCACAGATGCTCGATTGGACTGAGATCTGGAGAAACTGGAGGCCAAGTCAACACCTCAAACTCGTTGTTGTGCTCCTCAAACCATTCCTGAACCATTTTTGCTTTGTGGCAGGGCGCATTATCCTGCTGAAAGAGGCCACAGCCACCAGGGAATACCGTTTCCATGAAAGGGTGTACATGGTCTGCAACAATGCTTAGGTAGGTGGTACGTGTCAAAGTAACATCCACATGGATGGCAGGACCCAAGGTTTCTCAGCAGAACATTGCCCAAAGCATCACACTGCCTCCGCCGGCTTGCCTTCTTCCCATAGTGCATCCTGGTGGCATCAGTTCCCCGGATATGCGACGCACACACACCCGGCCATCCATACGATGTAAAAGAAAACGTGATTCATCAGACAAGGCCACCTTCTTCCATTGCTCCGTGGTCCAGTTCTGATGCTCACATGCCCACTGTTGGCGCTTTCGGCAGTGGACAGAGGTCAGCATGGGCACCCTGACTGTTCTGCAGCTATGTGGCCCCATATGCAACAAACTGTGATGCACTGTGTATTCTGACACCTTTCCATCAGAACCAGCATTAACTTCTTGAGCAATTTGAGCTACAGTAGCTCGTCTGTTGGATCGGACCACACGAGCCAAGGTTCCTTCCTTGGACCACTTTTGATAGATACTGACCACTGCAGACCGGGAACACCCCACAAGTGCTGCAGTTTTGGAGATGCTCTGACCCAGTCGTCTAGCCATCACAATTTAGCCCTTATCAAACTTGCTCAAATCCTTATGTTTGCCCATTTTTCCTGCTTCTAACACATCAACTTTGAGGACAAAATGGCTGCATCCGAAAACTGAAAAAATGCTGCCTTCGGAGGATGCATAGGAAGGCATCAAGGCACGTACGAATTCAATGTTAGCTTCAGTTCCTGTCTCCTGAGATGCCTTCATCAGGACGATTTTTGTGACAGTTAAGCTAAAAAATAAAGATGGCATCTGAAAGTTGTGGTCGGTGGTCAGTTTGTGTGTAAATGTACGGTTTTTGATCAATGGTTTCCACTTTTGATGTCATTTCTAGCGAGAAATTAATATTGCAGTAATGAAATATTCTTACGCTGCCTCAGAAGCCTGTCCGAAATCAGTTTCATGAGGTGCCTTCGTGCAAAAATGCTGCCTGCAAAGTCATTACCTCATACAGCAGCGAGGCAGCAAGTCAGCTGCCTAAGTTTTCGGATGCAGCTACAGCTCACTTGCTGCCTAACATATCCCACCCACAAACAGGCAGGGGCGTCGTTAGCAATTTTGGGCCCTGTGAAAGAATTATATGGATGCAACATCGCTGATTTCTCTGATGAATTCCAGGCTCCTGGAGGCTGATTGAAAGACTGGCTGGGATCCATTCGTCTGATTAGGATTTTGATTGTAATTTTCTTTTTGCCTTGTGCTCTGCTACGAGTCAGGTAGTTAATTGAGAAACAATTTTTTTAAGAATAAAATGTTTCAGGCTGTATTAAAGGAAACCTTCTTGTATAACATCTCTCACGAATGTAGCGATTTAAGATATGGTCTCTACGTACTTCATGCAAACACACATCTCTGAAACACCAGACCTCTAATCTCAAACAACAGTTTGCAGTCAGCGAAAGATATAAAAGGCATTCTTAACAAAGCTATGACTCCCTAACAAAATGTCCACCTGTAGTTTCCATAACAAAGAAGAATAATAATTCTGTAGTGCCAAAATCTTTCTCACTAAGAATTTTTTTTAAAATCATAATTGTGGTAACAGAAACTGTTTAAAGGGTCAGTTCATGTACTGAGAAGTATATTGTTCCACAGGAAGTCATAAAAGCATGGCCTAAGTGGATAATGTGAATGTAGAAGCACAGATACAGGAAATGACTATCATTTTGAGATGCAGTAATTCCATTAATAATTAACATTTTGTACACATTTAACTCTCACTTTACCAGGGGTTAAATTAGACCAGTGACTGGAAAATCTGACCTACTGCTCAAGATGACATACAGTTAGTCATGTGACCAAGAGATTGTGGTACTTGATGTGTTGCCTTTTCAGTTTTACACACAAGTATTTGGATGTATTAATAGTGCAAATTCATTTTTATGTGATTTTTCTCTTTTTAGGGTGATTATTAACCGTGTTTTCACTGTCGGGGACATGAGGCAGACAAATATTTACCGCTGTGTAACGAATCAATCCACTGAAGGCGAGCGTAGTGAAGAACCCAAGTGCAGTTTATTTACAGTGATCCAAACATACTCCAAACAGACGAAGACTAGAGACACAGACTTGACTTGATGAGGCATGAACAGACTAGACTCACCGACAGCGGGTTACAACATCACTACACGACGAGAGACAATGGCAACATGATGGCTACTGATTGTGGCCGTGGCCGTGACAAGACAGTCTGTGAGTTCGTGAACGGCCTCTGTGGCCGTGACTGGGCAGGCAGTGAGTTCGGAAGCGGACGCCACCACCTCAGGAGGTTCTGCAGCGGATGCCGCCACCTCTGGAGGCACTGTATTGGATCCATGGACAGGAGATGCCTTTGGAGCAGACTCATGGATAGGAGAGGCCACTGGGGCAGATTCATGGACAGGAGAGGCTTCCGAGGCAGACTCGTGGACAGGAGAGGACTCTGGAGCGCAGTGCAAAACCAATGGGAAACAAGACACATGACTAGGACAACCAATCAGAACATGACACAATGAACAGAGAGGAACCAATGGCATGAAGACAAGAGGGCAAGGGAAGCATGACACTAACAGCATAAAACAATTACAAAATAAAAGACATGAAAACATGAACATGACAAAACCCAAACACCACATTACACGCTGATGTTCCTTTTATGGGCTGGCATTTATGAGTACTGAATGACAGGTAAATGACATGCTTTATTGAAACCAACTGGCTATGAGTTCCAAGCTGTGTTATTTTAGTATCACTAATTTAATCTAAATAATTAATTAAAATCATATATCAATATAGTCAGTCAATATAGCTTTTATTAATTTTTATTTCAGTTTAGGTTTTAGTTATTTTAGTATAAGTTAACTAAATTAAATGAAAAACACTGCCTTGGCAACTAGATGAAATAAACCTTTTATATATATATATATATATATATATATATAAATAAATAAA
>NW_015626046.1:1656-13887 GCF_001515625.1 Sinocyclocheilus rhinocerous | reverse complement strand
AGGGCAGCAGAGTGTGGCATGACCTCTAAGATGGCGGGGCTTGAGAGCGCTGACGTTACCGGGATACCTGCAGCTCTCACCGACATCATTAGTAAGTCCATCACGCTAGCTATCAGTCCTTTCAGTCCAAGCCCAAGCTCCGCGTCCGACTCCGGCATGGCGGCCATCTTGGCCGGGGACACATTACACGCTGATGTTCCTTTTATGGGCTGGCATTTATGAGTACTGAATGACAGGTAAATGACATGCTTTATTGAAACCAACTGGCTATGAGTTCCAAGCTGTGTTATTTTAGTATCACTAATTTAATCTAAATAATTAATTAAAATCATATATCAATATAGTCAGTCAATATAGCTTTTATTAATTTTTATTTCAGTTTAGGTTTTAGTTATTTTAGTATAAGTTAACTAAATTAAATGAAAAACACTGCCTTGGCAACTAGATGAAATAAACCTTTTATATATATATATATATATATATATATATAAATAAATAAATGAAGGTCAGATTTTCAGGACACTGTCATTATAAACTATATACTATTACAAAGAAATATAATTGTGAAGGAAATTGTAGTTGGGAATGAATCAATTTGAGCTATTTGCAAATAAAATGTAAAAAAAAAATATATATATATAAATAAAATAAAAAACGGAGCAATGTTTAATATAAATGCATGTAGAAAGTTTAACACAAAAGACCTATAAATCAATGTTGAAATGTATGAAAAGACACTGAAACAATATTGCAATATCAACATCAAGCCATGATGTTAAATTACAAGTAAATAAATGTTGATGCAGGCTGGGAATAATAAAGATTCATTTCTGAAGATTAGAGTCATTCTTTACATATTTAAACACTGAAATATGAACCTTGTTAAACAACCATGGCCAACCATTATATATATATATATATAGTTGTTGTTGTTTTTGTTGTTATTATTAATTAGTATCATGCACTCTCAGAAGAAAAAGGTATAAAAGTGATACCCTTTCAAAATGAACTAATTCATTTGAACTAATACTTACTGTGATGAAGTAAACAAGAGCAGCCGATCCCAGAGGTAAACAGCAGCTCAGCATGGTAAAGATGGAGTTGTCACGGCCTGGGATTGATAGAGGACTCAGATGCAGAGGAGTTGCAAGAAAATAGATCCTTTATTCTCCCCACAAAATAACATAAACAATAATTAAATACTGATCAGGTACGTGGATATTCCAGAGCTGGCCGGCAGAGACTGCGCACCACTCGAGCTGCCAGATCTCCATGCTACGAGTCCTGAAGCACAGGTGGACAGAGGGTAAGAAAATGATGCTTGCACTCATCCACAGAACACGAGCAAAGACAAAACAATCTACTTACGACGAAGGACAGAAAAGCAGAGACACATATGGGAGTGGAGAATAAGCGACAGGTGGGGGAGAGTCAGCTCGTGATCTGTGCACTCTTGCTGCAAGATCAGCACTGATTGCCCAGACCACGAACTGCCGAAAAAGACAGGACACAGACAGCAAGAGGAGCCAAGAAGGCACCCTGGACCATGACAGGAGTAGCCCAGGTAATCTGGCAGTGGATTGAACACTTCAACCAAAGGATGCACAGTGAGCACATTCTGCCCCGGATATGACCCTTGAGTGTACAGGACAGATGCCAGCGGAGCTCTGTATTGCTGGGAAGTGCTGGGATAGCTGTGAGAGGGAGGGGAATCCAGCATCGGAGTACTCCGGAGGGTCCTGCTGCAGTGGAAACAAAGGCTGCCCTGTTTCTGGATTCCGCTCTGTTGGAGACTTTCTGGAATCCATGTTTTTCTTGATCACAATGAGCTTTTCTTGCACTACTGAACGGTGTCTGTCTCTGGTGTGTACTGTACTCAACAGTCAGTGATTAATCTGTTGCTTTTATCACATTCCTCTTAAGATGACCGGTGGTCCAAGTTTATATTGCAGTACAAAATTATTTGTAAGTTTTTACCTTTTGTATAAATGGTAATTATACCATACCACTTTACCAATAGATGGTAAAGTATTTCATTTTTAGATTTGGAATTTATTTCAATATAGTATTACTGTGGAAATGTACCAAATTTCTGTTTTATTAATTAATTTTTTTATCTATGGATTTTATTATTATTATTAGTAGTAGACTGCTGTTGTGCTCAGTGTGAAGAGTTTTGAAAAAGTGACCCAAGTATTGAAAAAATGGACTCTAGTCTATACTCATGGTCTATACTTACAAGTTTGAATGTGTTTTAAAAGAAAACCACTTTTAATTAAATTAGAAACACCTTTATCACCGTTTTAAAAATCAATGTTTCTGATGGTTCATGGTTTGAGTATTGACTAAGACTTTCATTTATTTTGAAGTTGGTTGGTCACTGAGACCCAACCATCTGGTATTATTGCTTGTACTTTTCTGATGAAATTCGATAACACTTTATAATAACTTTCATCAATAAAACATTAACAAACATTATATTATGCTTAACAGATCATTAGTTAATATATATTCACATAGCTAGAAATATGAGATATACTGTGCTTGTTAATGTTTACTAATGTACTTATTAAAAATTACCTATTAACACATAATTATTTAATGTACATTAAAATGCTTACAAATGTGATTAAACTTTTAACTCATAAGATCATGCACTTCTTAAAAATCTTCAAATGATTTTGACAGATGGTTTACAATGATTAAAAGCTTCATTAATAAATCATTAACAAACATTATATTATGCTTAACTGATCATTAGTTAATGCTAACAAATGTCATTAAACTTTCAAATCATACGATCATGCAGTTTAAAAAAAAAATCTACAAATAATTTTAATAGAAATTATACAATGATCACAAGTTTATTTGTTAATGTACTTTTGAATCCAAACAAATGTCATTAAACTTCAGTTCACATATTACCTAATGCTCTTTTTTGAATTTACAAATGTTGTGAAAAATTTACTTAATCAATAATTTGATGCTCTTTACTATTAATGTTAACATATTATTCATTAACCCATAATCACAGTCTGTAAAGGTCATATATTTGGTCTTCGTTTGTTGTTTAGACTTCTACTGTTTTCACATCTTAACAAATCATTAATTAATCATTTATTCATGTTTTTGCAGTACCCAATCTAAAGTGGAAACTATTCATCATTTGTAAATGTTTATAAACGTTTACTAATCATTCAGTACCTTTATGGGCATTGGACTTCTAGCTGCTGTAACACCGTTTGTGTAAAGGGTGGTTAGTTAAGTTTATGTAAATGCTCCTTAAAGACATAATATATGTAATTTGGGTGGAAACGTGTTTTTATTGCCTCAACACTTATATTAGATTACTATCATTAAACAGGGTATTCCTTGAATCATACATCAGCAGGAGAAAACAAATCAAAATACTTGATCATTTCTCAAAACAATGTAATATAAACAGACTGAACCATGCTCCCTTATAGTAATCAAACTGACCCCTCTACACTTTTGACCCCTTATCCAACCCTTAAACCTACCCATACCACCAAACCCTAACCTACCCATATCACACCTCAATAGCAGCAAAAGTGTTGTACATTAACAAAAGCTTTTAATCATTGTACAACATCTGTTAAAATAATTTGTAGATTTTCAAGATGTGCATGATCATATGAATTAAAAGTTTAATGTTGTAAGCATTGTAATTTACATTAATTATCTGTTGATCATTAGGTAATGTTTAATAAGTTTAGTAAACATTAAAAAGCACATTATCTCAAAGCATTCGTTCCGTTAAGCATTATATAATGTTTGTTAATGATTTATTAATGAAAGTTATTATAAAGTGTTACCCGAAATTCATTTCTCATAAATTGGCAGGTACACAGTTGCCTGCATGATAAAAAGGGTTAAAAAACGTGGGTTGACAGACAGATTTATGATAGATTTATGCCCATATATGTACATACATAATAAAACTGTATGTAAAAAACTCAAATTAGCACAGCTGCATACAAGATAAGCAAAAAGTCTTAACATGCAATAATCAGCCTTAAAGCACATGTTGTAGGCTATAATGATACATTGAGAAAATAGCATTTACAATGCAGAGAATCAAATCTGTTTGTAATCTGCATCCAACCATGACAGCTCTATCAGCTTTTATCAACTCAAAGCAAAAATATTGATGATAATCAACAGTACAATGAGAACGAGGCCAATAACAAGGGCGGCATGATTCAGGATGACTGCCGTTTTGGAGTTCCTCTCTGCTAATTCTCGCTGTCCTGAGTAGTTGGCATTTCGAGTCTGTGAAAACAATTGTAAGACATAATGTCAACCACTTCTGTTCTCATTCTGAGCTTCTTTGAGCCAATGGCAGATGGGGGAGTTCTCAAAAGAGGGGGCAGACTTTTCTTAGTAACATATAATGCTTCATTTTCGTTTGATGGAAAGTTTCTTTTATGATGGATAGATGCAGTTTATTGGGCTTCAAAATGTCAACCACTAGTCACTGCTATTACAAAGCTTGGAAGAGCGGGACATTTTTTTTAAATATAACTGCAATTGCATTCGTCTGAAAGAAGAAAGTCATACACACCTAGGAAGGCTAGAGGGTGAGTAATTTGGGTGAACTATCCCTTTAAGGCGTCAGTTTTCCCCACATGTAAAGACACAGTTTCACCAAAGCCACTAGCAGGCAAGCCTGCAACCTTTAGCCAAAAATGCGTAATGGCTAATGCTAACGCTTCCGCTTTGGCAATACGTGGGAAAGGAGACAAGAGGCCTTTTTTTTTTTTTTTAATGGAAGTCAATGGATGAGAGGCTTCACTACGCTGAATAAACATCTTTTTAGAGGAAACAGCTTATCATTTAATTATTCAACAGCCTATCGGCTAATCTTCATCATGTTTTACACTAATCAATACTTTTGGATTGAACTATTTTTAGAGTTTACACTGAAAAAAAATGCAGTTTTGTAAGAGAAGTCACTGACTTTTTGCGACAGGTGGAATTCAGCTTACGCCACTTCTCATTCATTCCTATGGTATCCGTAAACGGTGATTGAGTGTCGCACAACTCTGACTGAAATTCAATGACGTCAAGGCTGTAATGTGATTGGTTATTAAGGCACACATGATCCAAGCTGACCGTTACGCTTTCTCCAATAGTAAGTAATATCAACGACTATAGAATACCAAAGACGTGTCACTCGTATAGTTTTGAATTGGGAAAAATGCAATGCTCAATATGGCCGCTCTATTGAACAAAGCCCCGCCTTCTGAGTAAAAGAGCCAATCGCTAATCGGTAAAATCATCGCGTCACTGCAACTGCCGTTAGAAGTCTATGGAAGGCGGATAGGGCCAAAAGTCTTTAAACGGAACGCGTGAAATTTGACCATGTCAACACGCACAATTTTGATTTGATGTTTCGGTTCATTTTTGTGATGCAGCCTTGAATATATACAGTATTTTTATTTATTCATGTTATCTGGAAATAACACTGCCTATACAACAAAGCTGCAGGAATCTTGTGAGTAAGCTTGCTCGCCTGCCGCATCTCTCCTATTGAAAATAAGCTCGGGGTTGTCATGTACACGTGTTAGTACAGAAGATGGAGGATGAAATGGGTGTTTCAAGGCCGCTCACACATTCGTAACAAATAGTAAAGCATAATCAAATTTTTTACCCATGAAAAAAAGAGAAAAATCTTGCTTAATTTCTGTTAAAATGAAAAGAAGGTACACGAACCTGGGAGTAATAACTATCAAAACTATCAAAAGAAGCTACAACACTAATTAATGACCATAAACTAAAGAAATATGAGGGTAAAAAAATATTACACGTTCAAAATTGACACCTTAACACGGCCAAAATGTGTGCGTTGAGAAACACATTCAATTTTGTGGTCTTAATGCGGTCAAACTGAGCGTCTTTACACGAACCAAATAAACGCGGCAAAAACTGACGCCTTTAAAAAAAATAAAATAAAAATTTGCCCATTAAAGCGAGCAAATTGCGCATGTTGACACGGTCAAATTTCAAGCGTTCCATTTAAAGACTTTTGGCCCCGTCCGCCTTCCATAGAAGTCCCGGTTGCTATTGATAGTTTTCACGTGACGTCACACCCTTATAGGAACGCCCACCTGGAGGGCAAAACGAAGCTTTGCTCCACTGACCACCAGTTATTTTTACGCAGTTTGCATTAAGTAGTAATGTAGTAAAACGCAGATATTAAAAAGCGAAATTCAGTAAACACCTTATTGATTATGTATATTTTGTACAGGCAAGCAGATGAAGCCAGAATATAAATGCAGTGTGCAAAGTTTCACGTTAAATGGTTTCCCACAGAAAACCATTAGAAGGAAAACACTGAACCATTAAGCTGATTGCGTTCATATTCCGGCCTCATCTGCTTGCCTATGTAAACTATGCATCATTAATATAGAGAATATTACTGTTTTAAATATATTAAGGCACTTTAAGTTTTTTTACAACGTTTTGTCGCATTGTTTAATGATTGAAATATTGCCGCGGGTGCTTAAAATGGATTGCAAATGGCCAAAACTTGCATTTTGTTCACATACCTTTGTTTTATTCTTTTGAGAGGTGATCTAAATATTTGCGGTTGTGAAACAGATGGAAAATTGACAGGCTTGTCCTGCAGTTCTATGGATGTTTTGCCCTCCAGGTCTTCGAGCCATTCACGTGACTGAAAGCTATGAATAGAAACAGTCAGCGTTCTGAGACGTGCGCTCAGGACTGCGCATGCGCACTGGCTGGTCTAGCATGAAAAATAAGCTTTGTTTATCCCTATTTGAGCAAAAGAAACAACATTTATGAGACTGTTGTTGTCATATTTCATTGGTGATTTCAAATATGAAATTTAATCTTAAGCTTGGAGAATTAGATTTTTCCCCATTCAAAAAGATAGGAGCTGCACTTGCATGACCGAGAGGCGTTTCAAAGATGGCCGCCGAGTGACATGACTTGACATGATTTTGGTAATACAGACCCTCGTATCTCCCAGTAGTAAGACAATCTCTGGTTTTACCGCTTTAAGACAACAAATTTGAATGTGTAGCCTTTACTTGAAAACATGCTGTTAAATTTACTATCAATACTTAAGTAAAAATGGTTTCCTAGTTTTTCTCTTTTTTAATTATTTATACAGAACTACAACAGTAAAAATAAATAATAAAACAATAATACGATTTTTAATGTGTGGGATCAATTTCGGGGACTTAAAAAAAAATGCAATATAGTTTCAGACAATAGATCAACCACGTAAAAAATATATAGGCTATACTGTACATAAACTGTAAGCAAACTTTTTACTCCTTCTATATTTTATGTATACATATTTTTCATAACTAAACACTGAAACCATGGTACAAACATGCCCATTTTTTTTTTTTTTGCTTCTCTATCGCATGAACATTTTATGCAATTTTATGCTTATTACTTATATATAAATGTTAAAGAAGTTAAATAAAAGGAAAGCACATGGGCTAATACTTACAGAGCAGGAGTAAATCAGCGCAGCAATGCCCAGAGGAAAACAGCAGCACAGCATGGTAAAGATGGAGTAGCCCATATAATCTGGCACTGGACTGGCCAGTGGAGCAGTGGTCACAAAAACTGCAGGCTGTACAGCGACCACAGTTTGTCCTGAATACGGCCCCTGGGCATAAGGGCCTTGGGGGACTGGCTGGCTTGGAAAGGAGGGAGAATATCCAGCAAAATTGTCCTGGTATGCTGGTGGTGGTGCTGAAGGATGTAACATCGCTGATTTCTCAGATGAATTCCAGGCTCCTGGAGGCTGATTGAAAGACTGGCTGAGATCCATTCGTCTGATTATTGGATTTTGATTGAAATTTCCTTTGCCTTGTGCTCTGCAGAGACGTATTCCTGTATTCTGGTTCAGGCTTCTCTGTGCTGATGAAGACAGTCAGCTAAAGGGAGGTGCATTGTTGGTTGCAGAGGAGGAGTGACAAGAAATTTATCACGTTATCACTGTTTCCCTGTGACTGCAGGCGCCACCTTGTGGTTTCACATTTATTCTGATGAGATACATGTAAATTATCAGGAGGATTCACCATATCCAAGCAAGCATGAAGCCTGACAGATGTTGGCATGAGGTTACATGGTCTCTACATACCTCATGCAAACACACTCTGAAACATCAGACCTCTAATCTCAAACCACAATTTGCAGTCAGCAAGAGATATAAAAGCCATTGGTAACAAATAGGAATGTAACGATGCACCGCGAGCCGGTTGAAAATCGATACAAATATGTGACGATTCAAATCGGTTGAGATGTTAAATGAATCGCAATGCAGTTGGGAGTATGAAGTTTATATGAATGTATCACTGAGGGGAACTGACTGTCTTTAGAAAAGTTTATGATGTTTTCTTTTCATCTTACCTGCATATCCACCTTTTTCTTCAACGCGGAAATAAGCCTATGGGTGAGACTTCCGGTTCATTATCCGCTATAGGTAAATAACGAGGAAAATAACAAAGTGCAGTAAAAGGTAAATCTGTTTGCACTACAAACCAGTGTGTTCATAATTAAGATAATACATTAAAATAACATGATAAGGCACACCAACTTTCAATATCAAGCAGCAAAACTAACTGTTTTGTTCAGCTAAAAATAGCTGGATGGAGTGGACGCAGATAAGACCGGAAGCCAGACCCATAGAATTTACGAATGGCCGCGCCCATTTTTACGACAAGAAAAAGGTGGATAATGCATATTAATGTTGTTGCTGTGCTGCTTTGTTTACAGTGGTAACCAAGGAAATGCTGTGTCGCTACTGTTCCATAAGCGCCACCTGCTGTCAGAGAGTGAATTTGCATATTGATCCCATCTGCTGTTTTTGTCTCGTTCAGATGTTTTATGTAGGATAATTTCACAAAATTAAAGTCAGACCATTCTGTCAAAAGATGTTTGGATCATGATTAAAATACAGTGGGTGCTGAATGGAAAGAGCACAGGCAAAACCTTAGTTCTGTATAATGCCAAAGTCTTTCTCACTAAGAATTTTTTATTTTTATTTTTTTAATCATTATTATGGTAACAGAAACTGTTTAAAGGGTCAGTGTATTCTTCCACGGGAAGTCATAAAAGCATGAGCTAAGTGGATAATGTGAATGAAGCACAGATACAGGAAATGACTATCATTTTGAGATGCATTAATTCCATTAATAATTAACATTTTGTACACATTTAACTCTCAATTCACCAGGGGTTAAATTAAGCCAGTTTTAGTTTCAGTTTTAGTTTTAGTTAACTATAATAGCCCTGCTCCCAAACAATGTCTCCCCTAAGCTGCACGTAAGCTATGTCGCGACCGCACAGAAGAAATAATATGCAGCGCATAGGACAGAGCAAAAATGAAATGCAAAATAATTGCAATGCTCTGGAAAACAGCTATAGAGTTGGTGTCACTATAGAACCGGTGAATGCGGTTTACAGGTTTCACTGAAAGAGAATGATGTGCGCCAAATCAGTCGCTGTAGAAATCGAATACTTTAATGGTTGCGGACGAAATAGCTCAACATGAGAGCTAACGCAAACGTAATGACATGTGAAATTAAATGTCATCATGCTTTAAAGAAGAGTTTTAAAGGCTTGAAGAAGTGGTGGAAATAGCGGATGATGAGCACAGAACGGTAACAAAACTCCGAGACAGTTACACACAGGTGTAGTACGCTGTGTGCAAACTCTACCACATGGGGATGTTTTAGATAACTAAGATAATTCACGTTCACGTATTTTGAAAATAGTTATTGGAAAAAAAAAAAAAAACAAAAAAACAATAAGTTATTAAAAAAAAATTAATGGAAAAAAAAAAAAAAAAAAAAAAAAAAAAAAAAAAAAAAAAAAAAAAAAAAAAAAATATATATATAGTATATTGACCTCAAAAAGGGAATTCATGAGAAATAACTGCTTTATTTTTCATATTAGCTAGCTATATTATATTATTAGCCTACATTATATTATTATATTATATTATAAAGAATTGAACTGTATTTTTAATATAATTTCGTAACACAGCACTGTAAAAAATGTTTTCTCAGATAACCTAAAATTTGCATCATTTAGTTACATTAAGGGTCAAATCAAATATAAATACCACATTAAAGTTAAAAGTTTCACACTTTTTTTGTGTGTGCACGCTGCACAGGTCTGGTATAAAGAATGTTTTTGCTAAAAAAAAATAGAGGGAACATTGGTCTCAAGTGATTGATAAATTAAATATTTTTGTTGATGTTGCTAATATTTGTGCCCTTTTGTTTACAGTATTTCTGCACCTATACTGTGGGAGTTTGTTGTTTATTAACGTATGAATCCTTAAATACGTTTACATATTTAAACACTGAAATATGAACCTTCGTAAACAACAATGACCTCATTGTTTTTACCTTCTCTATTTTACACACACACACACATATATACAGTGGGTACGGAAAGTATTCAGACCCCCTTAAATTTTTCACTCTTTGTTATATTGCAGCCATTTGCTAAAATCATTTAAGTTAATTTTTTTTCCTCATTAATGTACACACAGCACCCCATATTGACAGAAAAACACAGAATTGTTGAAATTTTTGCAGATTTATTAAAAAAGAAAAACTGAAAAATGCTCAGTATTTAGTAGAAGCACCCTCTTGATCTAATACAGCCATGAGTCTTTTTAGGAAAGATGCAACAAGTTTTTCACACATGGATTTGGGGATCCTCTGCCATTCCTCCTTGCAAATCCTCTCCAGTTCTGTCAGGTTGGATGGTAAACGTTGGTGGACAGCCATTTTTAGGTCTCTCCAGAGATGCTCAATTGGGTTTAAGTCAGGGCTCTGGCTGGGCCATTCAAGAACAGTCACAGAGTTGTTGTGAAGCCACTCCTTCGTTATTTTAGCTGTGTGCTTAGGGTCATTGTCTTGTTGGAAGGTAAACCTTAGTTCCAGTCTGAGGTCCTGAGCACTCTGGAGAAGGTTTTCATCCAGGATATCCCTGTACTTGGCCGCATTCATCTTTCCCTCGATTGCAACCAGTCGTCCTGTCCCTGCAGCTGAAAAACACCCCCACAGCATGATGCTGCCACCACCATGCTTCACTGTTGGGACAGGTGATGAGCAGTGCCTGGTTTTCTCCACACATACCGCTTAGAATTAAGGCCAAAAAGTTCTATCTTGGTCTCATCAGACCAGAGAATCTTATTTCTCACCATCTTGGAGTCCTTCAGGTGTTTTTTAACAAACTCCATGCGGGCTTTCATGTGTCTTGAACTGAGGAGAGGCTTCCGTCGGGCCACTCTGCCATAAAGCCCCAACTGGTGGAGGGCTGCAGTGATGGTTGACTTTCTACAACTTTCTCCCATCTCCCGACTGCATCTCTGGAGCTCAGCCACAGTGATCTTTGGGTTCTTCTTTACCTCTCTCACCAAGGCTCTTCTCCCCCGATAGCTCAGTTTGGCCAGACGGCCAGCTCTAGGAAGGGTTCTGATCGTCCCAAACGTCTTCCATTTAAGGATTATGGAGGCCACCGTGCTCTTAGGAACCTTAAGTGCAGCAGAAAGTTTTTTGTAACCTTGGCCAGATCTGTGCCTTGCCACAATTCTGTCTCTGAGCTCTTCAGGCAATTCCTTTGACCTCATGATTCTCATTTGCTCTGACATGCACTGTGAGCTGTAAGGTCTTATATAGACAGGTGTGTGGCTTTCCTAATCAAGTCCAATCAGTATAATCAAACACAGCTGGACTCAAATGAAGGTGTAGAACCATCTCAAGGATGATCAGAAGAAATGGACAGCACCTGAGTTAAATATATGAGTGTCACAGCAAAGGGTCTGAATACTTAAGACCATGTGATATTTCAGTTTTTCTTTTTTAATAAATCTGCAAAAATGTCAACAAATCTGTGTTTTTCTGTCAATATGGGGTGCTGTGTGTACATTAATGAGGAAAAAAAATGAACTTAAATGATTTTAGCAAATGGCTGCAATATAACAAAGAGTGAAAAATTTAAGGGGGTCTGAATACTTTCCGTACCCACTGTAAATAACTTGCCCTAAGGGCAAGTTATTTGTTTTTCAATTTTTTATTTATTATTTATTTATTTTTGCCCTACGGGCAAGTTATTTATTTTTCATTGGCTCAAGTTAAAAAAATATAGATGTGAATCATTACCAAAAAAATTTTTTAATTGGATGAATGAAACATTTTTTTCAGTGTA
>NW_015626046.1:0-956 GCF_001515625.1 Sinocyclocheilus rhinocerous | reverse complement strand
GGGGAACGCCTCGTCGTGACCTGTGTCTGAAGCATACATTGAAAAAACACCAACTCGTTGGCCGGCGACAGCCATGACGTCATTACCGGTGCGACTATAGTGTAAATAGGCGCCGGGAGCACACATCATTCACTTCTTCGTCTGAAGCTTGCGTCCGCAGCATGGCAAGAAACCCAGTGTCTCGAGTGTCTCGTTCCCTACTCAGGGAACCATGGTTACATAAGTAACCTGAGACGTTCCCTTTTTCGAACTGCTTCCCTTTCATGGGAACTTCGAACTGCGTCCTCTAGGGGTCGCTATGGGGAACAGCATACCCACTCCGCCATGCTGAGGGGAGTGCATGCCAGAACCATGGCGAGCACTAAGTACCAGCTCTACCATATTGCTATGGGAGTTGCCCCTGGGACGTTAGACGGCTGTCAGTGACGTTATTCCCTACGGCCAAAGGCCTAGGCTACATACACTTACCTGTCTTACCTGTTAGGGCCAGACTCCTGGGCCCGGGGTAGAGCTCAAGGCTTGGAATCAGGAATTAAGGGAATAAAGGGAATACGACCAAGAGCCTAGAATCATACTAGTCTTGGCCTGTCACGCAGGGGCTACCGCACGTTTCTCTTTGTAAGCGCTGAAGGAACTGTCTCAACAGACCCCTAGTAGCAACACCCTGTTAAAGTAGGTATCCAGAGGATACATAGGAGGAGTGGTGCCCAAGGCGGAACCGGGGTTTTAAACCACTCAGAAAGAGCACGAAGCTGTTGCGCGTAGCTCTTACCGTACAGGATTTTAGAAAAGTGGGCAAAGCATAACGTGCACATTTACCAGCTATGTGGATTTTAGAAATACCATTCTAGGGGTTCTCGTGGCACTTTGAAAGAGCAGCCCATAGATGGAAATAACGCATCCCCAAAACACTATGTCTTGAGAAGTCATCAAGTCAGTCTACGGCTATAATGCTG
>NW_015626045.1:0-3244 GCF_001515625.1 Sinocyclocheilus rhinocerous | reverse complement strand
CTTTCCTTTTGCATTGAAATCTTTATTACAAGCAATCCTGCAGTTTATAAAGAACTTTTATAAACCGAACACGATATAAATGAACACGAGTTCATCTGTTCCTTGTTTATTTATCTAAAAGTGCTCTTTTCCTTTAAACCTAGCCAAAAAGCCATAGCCTATGTGTTGACTGTGAAACACAGGAGACTTTAATTATATGCATTTATGTTGTCAGACACTTCTTTTCATGGAATAAATTAGGAATGGCTGACAGCAACAACATCTGATGCTGCATCTGTGCCAGGTGTCAGTTTAAGTCTCTCAATCAACTACACGCACATAAACAAAAACAGAGAGAGAGTATTAATCTGTCTGGTTATGACACGACACACAGAACACCATAAGCTGCTGTTATGGATGCAATTACACAAACTAATCCCAGTGTTCACTCGCAGCAGATTTATGCACAGGTTCCAGGAGAGCGCGCGAGCGCTGAATGGTTAAACACTGGCAAGAATTAAAAAGTAATGCAATTTATAAACTTTAGTGACGATGTGACACTGCCTCGATTGTGCAAGTAACAATTCCTGTGTCAACTGTACAGCGTGCAGCTCGCTTACAGTGCAGACGTGATGTGGTGATTTGAAGACATTTGCGTATTTTAAGAGAGAAAGAGAGAGCGCGCGCGGTGATTCACTCACGCTGTTTGTGAAATTACGTCTCACACAAGGTTTTCAAATTACTTTATAAGTTATTTAATGAAGAAATATCAAGTTGAGTACCTCACCTTCAGCATTATATTTATTTCACCCGCGCCGGACAGAGACTGAGATGGTGCCGCTGCATGTCGTGCCAAACCTCTAAAGGCAGCGTCATCAGCTTGAGATCGTTTTTTTGAGATCGGCCTTTTTAGAGACCGCCGATCAAACATCCCAACGTGATTATCGGCCGATAGTGATCGGTAGCCGATCAATCAGAGCACCCCTAATTAAAAACGACCTTTTCAATAATCTTGCCTATAAAAGGAAGATTTGATATTTGTCTATAGTTGCTCAATATGGTTAGGGTTGGGAATCCAAAATCAATTCCAATTCCAGAATTAGATACTGAAGGTCAGGAATCGGATACTTGTAGTAAAATTTAAATTTCAATTCCACATATTAATTCCTGTGTGCGCATCTTTTTTTTTTTTAGGTGGTGAAAAGGGGCTGTTAAAAATTTGTTTTTTCTTTGAATAATTCAAGAGATTCATTCAAAAACACTGATTTATCCAGTAATGAAACAAATAAATCTTGAGTGAGTCACTGAATCATTCCATTCATAAATTCCATGAGATTTTGTTTAGTTGTCTAATATTTTTTTCTTCAGAATTGTGAGAGAACTACAACCTCCATTAAAAAAAAGTGTTAATTTATCCAGAATCATGCAGCTCTATTTTGCACACAAACAGCTCTTTATCGAGTCCAGTTTTTATGTAGCCGGCTGATTTTTGTTCATGGTATTCAGCAGCAATTAAAAGTTTTGCAAAAAGAGACAGAATAAATATATTTGATATCTGAACGTTTGACTTCATTTTTTAAAACCACATTGGAATTGAAACTGGGAATCGATAAGAATCGGAATTGATAAGCAGAATCGGAATTGGAATTGATAAAATTCAAACAATACCCAACCCTAAAATATGGTGTTACAAAGATTGCTCTTTTTCAGAAGGGGCTTAACAACTGCAGTTTTCAGGGAGTTTGGAAAAGTCTCGGAAAGAAGTGAGGTGTTCGCCACTTCTTTCAAGCACATGGTACAGTCCGATTCATGAACAAGCGACTCTTATGAACTGGTTCTTTTAATGCTTAATCAATATTTTGTCCTGAAAAGCGCTAGAATCATTACATTCTTTACTCTGATCTCTAACAATTGTTGATGTTTATATGTCAAAATCATGATAATCAATAATATAAAATATTATTTGAATTATGAATGTCGTTTCTGCAATTATAAAATTAAGTTTATAGGTGCAGAGTCTGGGTCTATATATTGTATTTATAAAGTGAAGGCAACGCCATACAATGCCAAAGAGTCTTATAGTATCTAATGTTTCAGTGTCTTTCTCTGTACTGCTTAAAATGAGCCTCAAAATGAGAATCATTGAAAAAAGACAGGATGGAGATACGCAAGGTCTTTTTTTAGAAGTCTGTGTGGGTTATGTGATCCTGAGACACTGTCCAAAGAGGGATGTGGGTGAGAATGCTAGAGGATGACAGCCTGAGATGTGCTACCTAGTCAGATAACATGGGATATCACTTACTTTCAAGCAGTTTTTTTCAGCAGATTTGCCTGAATAATTGCCGGACTGTTTTTTTAAGCAGTCATGGAGGAAGCTCTGCATGTAGATTTTAGGTTCTCCTCTGAGAAAAATCCTTAACAGTTCTCTCTAATCATCCTGTGGTGCGGACGCAGAGCTGTTGTCTTGGCACATTAGTCATGTTTGGGAGTCCCACTGGGGAGAAGGTGTGCACTTGCAGATCTGTGTAACCTGCGGCATTTATCACACCTGTCTGCATTGCAGGTGTGTGTTAATGTGTGTTTGTGTGTGTCTTGTCATTTAGACCACCCAGTCATGTTGGCAAATCTTTTGTAAGTATGGACTGTACAAGGTCCAAAATGGACACTCGCCAAGTGGTAAATATGAGTTAAACTTGGCCAGGTGGCGGTAACGTTTTTTATGAATTGCATTTTTTTTGTGTTGATACAAGTCCAACTTTTTTGTGCCATATTATTTCTGATAATATGGTTTACCTTTTCTGTCTTTAAGTGTTTTCTACAGAAACAGGAAGTTGAGGCAGGACTAGGGCTGGGCAATATGGCCAAAAAAATTATCATGATAAAATTTTTCTTATCAGTCAATATTGAAAATTATCACGATAAATTTCAATATTTATTTCAAATTTAAAGGTAGATTTTTGCTCCTAAGTGAAAGTTGTAGGCCTAAATAACAGACCATTAATTATGATTTGAAGCAACTCTTTATGGTCAGAACATGAAAAACACTTCACATATTTGAGTTCTTTACTCTTTTTCAGTCATCTATCCTTAACAAAATAAATGTCTTGATCGAAAAATTAATTTCTTCATTTCTGCATGGTCTTATGAGTGATATTGTTTCAAATCTTGAAACAGGCTTGTGTTGCCTGACTTTGATGTGTGTCTTTACACTAGGGATGCTCCGATACCACTTTTTCCAGTACTCGACTGATACCGATACTTTTAT
>NW_015626044.1:152426-167166 GCF_001515625.1 Sinocyclocheilus rhinocerous | reverse complement strand
CCCAATAAAGACGTAACTTTGCATTAATTAAATAATACAGCCATGCATGAGCGCATGTTGGAAATAAAAACGGTATATATATATATATATATATATATATATATTTATTTATTTATTTTTTTTAGAGAAAAATTGTATCTGTGAGGATTTCAAGTCAAGATTTAGACCGTATTATATAGCACCGATACTGCTCTCATCAGAGTTACAAATGATCCGCTCTAATCATCCGATTGCATATCTCTACTGTATTAGTGCTACTGGATCTTAGCGCTGCATTTGACTGCATCGACCACAAATTTTTTTTGAATAGACTAGAAATTTATGTTGGCATTAGAATTGCATTGGCGTGGTTCAAATTGTACTTAACTGACCGTCATCAATTAGTAGCAGTGAATGAAGAGGTATCATATTGATCACAATACAGTATGGAGTACCACAAGGCTCAGTACTAGGACCGTTGCTTTTTACCCTGTAAATGCTACCCCTGGGAGATATCATCAGGAAACATGGTGTTAGCTTTCATTTGTAAAACCACATTTTTTCATCTTAAAAATATACAGTATCTAACTTACCACCTATGCTCTCAATGTCAAATGCAGAAACATTACTTCATGACTTCATGACTTCAAGGTTAGATTATTGTAATGCTTTATTGGTTGGTTGCTTTGCGCGCTTAATAAACAAACTCCAGCTTGTCCAAAATGCAGCAGCTAGAGTTCTTACTAGAACCAGGAAGTATAACCATGTTAGCCCGGTTCTGTCAACACAGCACTGGCTCCCTATTAAAAATCATATACATTTTAAAATCTTGCTAATTACTTATAAAGCCCTGAATGGTTTAGCTCCTCAGTACTTGAGCGAGCTCTAATCGCATTATAGTCTAGGCCTGGGCGATAAAACGGTATCAATATTTATTGACGGTACACCATCATCGATAACGATAGAAAAAATGTTCAATATAGTGCACGATAGTTTCATGCTTTTTTCATTTAAAGGCGCGTGTTATGAGTGACAAGCAGACAGCCAGCAGAACACCAGCACATGCTGAAATGAGTGCCGTGCCTACCTGCGATGAGGAGACTGTGAATCAAAAAAGAATATTAGTCGAATTTAAAATAAAATTCGCATTCGAATGCAAAAACGGTGTATTTGAATTTTAGGTGTGCATCAGGGAGCCTCATCAGCGGCGCACTAGATACGGTGAGGATGATGCTGTTGCATTTTAATGTTTTTGTTAGTCTATATTCAGTTGAACCCACAAAATGTGCCGCTGCTGCATTATTCATTCAAAATATTAGAGAGATATAGAAGCTCAATGCGGAGAAGATATTGTTTAGGTTAAAACCGAAACCAAGCCATTCACACAGAACGCATATTCGGCACATTCTTGAGACCCACATCTATGATTGTTGCACTCGCGTCTCGCACAAGAGATGAATAGAAAGCCATGTAAAGTTAAAAGAGGTTCAACTTTTAGAAAACATGTCTCGAGAATTTGTGAGGGTTCTATTCCATTCCACTGCATCTCATATGTTTTTACATGCAATCGTGTGATCGGCGCTAATGCTATTAGTATTAAGCTATGCATAAATACATGATGCTGTTTTGTTCACTATTGTTTATTCAATTTACAAAATTATATTTGATTTATAAATATTAGTTTAGACGGTATGCACTTTTTATAGACAGTCGTTATTTCATTGCATTGAATAAACAATTTAATGAGGTGCTATATTTTGCTCATTGCGCCCTCCTGTGGCCTCAGGAGACAGGCCAAATGTTTCCTTAACACTTATTTAATCTGCATATAAAATATAAGAAAATAGATATTTGTTTACATTGCATTTTGTTATTTTGTTTTGTTTATTATTTTGTTTGTTAAGACTAAAATAAGTTGCTGTTTGTCTTAATAAATTGGGTAAATAAAAAATACAGTGGTTAAATTTAAACATTTTTTCTACTGCTCTCTGTTTAAGAAAGGTTATAAAAAAAATTCAAAAATGATCGATACCAAACGATATGAAACATTATATCATGATACATTTTTTAGCTACATCGCCCAGCCCTATTATAGTCTTTCATGTCCTCTGCGATCTCAAAACTCTGGCCATTTGATAATACCTTGAATATCAAAATCAACTACGGGCGGTAGATCCTTTTCCTATTTAGCGTACAAACTCTGGAACAGTCTTCCTAACATTATTACGGAGGCAGACACACTCTCAGTTTAAATCTAGAAGAAAAACCATTTATAACATGGCGGACTGCCGAGAGAAGCAGACAGGAGGAGAGTCTATTGCTTTTCTCAGAACAAAGTCTGAGATTTACACCGCTAATGATGGCAAGATTGTTGTGGAAGATGAGTTTTTTAATTTTTTAGTCGTCAAAATGAAGACGATGGCACAGGACGAACTTGTGTTGTTAGTCACAAGCCACTTTTCGTCAGAGCGGATTGCGAGTTCAAGGAAAACGTTATTTGAACTCTGTCCGGGTTCCTCTCAGCGCTTTGTTCAGCACAGGGGAGAACAAAAAGACATTAATAATGTTAAAAGCTGCCTTGCTCTGTTAAACGAGCTTGGGGACAAAATCTCTCGCTTTGTGTCACACTATCTTGACGAACTGCCGCCTGTGTCCTTTAACAGCATTGATGTGTCATGTCTACTTGCTAAAATGGAGAGGCTGAGTGCTGACATAGCTGCTATGAAGCAAAAAATGAATGTGCAAGTTAAAGTTTCTGCCGATCTTTTTGCTGTGTCAGAGGATCTAAATCGGCGTCTGTGCGCGGCTGAACAACATGGCCGCGGTTTTATGCAGGCCCCAAAGCAAACTGAAGTGAAAGGGGATGAGGACGTGGAGGATACATCTAGCACACTTGTACGGCGGGAGCCCAACGGGAGCGGACCGACTAGTGATGACCTCCCCGTGGAGAGCATGGTGGATGAGAGTGATATCGTAGCGGCGTTGGTACTGGTCCGGGTAGTAACATTTATACTGTGAGGACTAAATTGGTGAGTGTTTTTGCCACAAAGTTTATGCCGGAGCTAGATGCGGATACACTAACAAGCTATTTGCACGGTAAACTTGGCCGCAAGGTCACGTGCATGAAGATAGACACTGTGCAAAGTCAATATAGTTCATTTAAAGTTACGGCGGAGTGTGACGACGTGAGGGAAATGTACGACCCGGACTTGTGACCAGAAGGTGCGTTTGTGTGGCGCTTCTATGAAGTGCGTAAATCAAAGGGTGCTACTGAAGATGCTAAGGCGAACGCGCTTGGGGGGCACACTACCCAGTAGATTAAATTGACATATAATGAGAGTCGTGTCATATAACACTCGTGGTCTGCGTTTGGGTCAAACTGTGGCGGATAAGGCTCGACGGCTCGTTGTTGACAAACTGCTTGAGAACACAGACATTTTATGTGTACAGGAAACCTTCCTCCCGAAACAAGATCTGGACAAACTTAACTCTGTCTCAGAGCTAATTCTTTGGCTAAGAAATTATTACAAAATGATATACAAGATTTCTGGAAAGAAGTTAAAGTCATGAATGCTAGTAAAATTCCTCTGCCCTCTAGTGTTGAAGGGGTAACTGGATATGAAAATATTGCAGATCTTTGGAGAAAGCATTGTGTAAAAAAAAAGCACAGTGATCTATTCAATTGTGTTAAAAGTGACTATTTCATTATTGGGAATGTGTCTTTTAATAATGAGGTTATCACGGCTGAGGAAGTAGCTTCTGCTATAGGAAAATTAGTTCTGAATAAATCTTGTGGCCTAGATCAGATCACAGCAGAGCATTTGAAATTTGCTAGTCACAGACTTGTTGTTTTATTGGCCTTGTGTTTTACTGGAATGTTGATTCATGGCACATTGCCCAGTTCTATGCTTTCTGTTTTGCTGGTACCTGTAATTAAAGACAAAACAGGGAAAATATCTAGCACAGAAAACTATAGGCCTATTGCCTTAGCCAGCGTGATGTCTAAGGTATTAGAGATAATACTACTGGATCGATTTCAGCAATATGTTATTACCAATGATGAGCAATTTGGTTTTAAAAGTAAGCATGGGACTGATATGTGTATCTATGCATTGAAAGAGGCTGTGAGTAAGTACAGAAGGCAGAACTCCACTATGTGTCTGTGCTTTTTAGATGCCTCTAAAGCCTTTGACCGCATTAATCATGGAAAGTTATTTGTAAAATTACAGCAGCGAGGGGTTCCCCCATACCTAGTACGGGTTCTGCATTTTTGGTATACACACCAAACAATGCAGGTTAGATGGGGCACGATTATATCGGAGCCTTTTTTAGTGACAAATGGGGTTAGACAGGGTGGAATATTGTCACCCATGCTTTTTAACCTTTATATGGATGATCTTACTCAGAGACTTAAAAATTGTAAGACTGGCTGCATGGTGGGAGAAAGACTTTTGAACCATCTGCTGTATGCAGATGACCTAGTCGTAATTTCACCTTACTCTGCTGGGCTGCAACAGTTGCTTAGAGTCTGCTCTGACTATGGTGAGCAATATGATTTATAGTTTAACACCAAAAAGAGTTGTTATAATGGTGAGGACAAAGGAGGATCGTAAGGCCGTGTTTCCCTCAAGTAAAGCTAAATTTAACAAGTTGCAGGTTGCATACAATGATGCATTGCGACTTTTATTAAAAGTCCCTCGGTGGACAAGTGCCAGTCAGCTTTTTGTTCAGAATCAGGCGCCCATGTTATATGCTGTTATCAGAAATTGTGTATAAATTTATAAAGCGACTTGAGGCCTCTAAAAATGAAATTATTGTGATCTTGGAGAAGAGCACTGTTAGGTACACCTCTGCACTTTGGAGGCACTGGAGAAAGTTCTTATATGGACATTAGATGTAAATTATTTTCTTGTTATTTGTTGTTGTTGTTATCCATGTTGTATGTTGTTTTTGTATGCTTTTTTATTTTATATGGACCTTTTTGAGTCTGAAATAAAGATATCATTCATTAAAGGCCCATTTGTTTAACCTGGCATACACATAGCACATTATCGCTTTTCTATAATTCAAATCCGTTAAAGGATTGTTAGGCTGCATTAATTAGGTCAACCGGAATCAGGAACACTTACCATAACACCAGATGTACTTGTTACATTGTAAGAAGAATGGCATCTACACTAATATTAGTCTGTTTCATTATTATTCCGAGGTCACCGTAGCCACCCAGATCCAGTCTGTATCCAGACCAGATGGTGGATCAGCACCTAGAGACGACCTCTACAGCCCTGAATGTCAGCGGAGACCACATCAACTAGATAAGCCCTAGGGACAGATCCCCTGTGAACACCTCGTCAACTAGACAGTAGTCGGCACAAGATCACGAGAACCAGATGAGTCCTCTGCACAGTCTGACTTGTGTTGCAGCCTGGAATTAAACCACACCATGCTGGTTTTGTCTGGCCAGAGGAAAAATGAGCCCGATTGAGCCTGGTTTCTCCCAATGTTTTTTTTCTCCATTTCTGGCACGATGGAGTTTTGGTTCCTTGCCACTGTTGCCTTTGGCTTGCTAAGTTGGGGACACTTAATTTTTGACAATACTATCGACTTGATTGCACAGACACTATTGGAAGAGAATTTAACTGATCTGGACGATGACATCACTGAATCAACAATGAACTGCCTTTAACTGAAAAGTTAACTGTTACTATTGTCCTCTTTTTAAAGCTGCTTTACAGCAGAATTTATTTTTTGTTTGCATTATTGACACACTATTTTCTGCTTAACACTGCAAAGCTGCTTTGACAATCTGTATTGTATAAAATGCTATATAAATAAAGGTGACTTGACTTGAATATACTGTATGTATGTATATATACACACACAACATACATACACTACACACATACTGCATATATATATATATATATATATATACTGTATATTTATATCAGCAGAATCAATCAGCTTGTGCCATGCAGCAAATGATGTGATTGCAAGTTTGTTACTTTCTACTTCTATAGAACTGTCTACTTCTATACTTACATAGAAAGAAAAAGAAGACAGCGTGACAGATACAGAGAAAGAGTAAGAGAGAAATTATGTAGGTGGTGCAACACATATCTCCATAATGACAGACATCACTGGGAGTTTACTACCAATAATTCATTGATCGCTTCAATCTCCATTTATCAGCCTCTGCTTAATACATCAATAAATAAAACACATTCCTCTGTGACTAGATCTTTTGACAGACCAGCACTGAGAACTAACATATGTTAATCATTCAATACAAACATATAGCAAAAGAGTCAAGAGAAACCTGCCTTGAAGGTGTGTGTGTGTGTGTGCATGTGACCAGGCATAATGAAGTGAGAGAAGATATTAAAACCTTGAGTTGATTGACTCACACTGTCTAGAGGAAAGCTCAGGAAGGGCATGCTAAGTATGCTGCTAAGAGAAATATATGTGTAAGCTGTGGTTGCAGGTTGAACACTTCAATTATTCACATGTGTGTCTGTTCTGTACCTGTTTTGCCAGGTTGACCGAGTCTGAGGTCAGTCTGTCTCTGAGGTGAAGGTCGAGCTGGGCAGCAGGAGCGATCTCTACCACTTTCTGATGTCTTCTCTGGATAGAGCAATCCCTCTCATACAGATGAATTACATTTCCATATTTATCACCTGTGAGTGAAAGTGAGAAGAATAATATTGATCAGAAAGGACAGAGAGAGATGCGAGGAGAGAGGTTTAAGTTTGCCTGACTGGGTTACTCCCACAATGCAGAACATTTCCATGTCCCGTCTCAATATACTGAATAAAATATTTTCTTTTTATTAAGCAAGTTTTAAAGATAAAAATTACATTCGTTTTATCACAAATAATTGAACTAAGGATGAATTTTTTAATCAATTTACTACTTTGCTTTGAGCAGATGTTGCCATTATTGTCATGTCACATGAAACACTGGACATTTATTATGATCTTTTTCAGGTGTTTCTTATTTCCTTTGTCTAACCAATGTTTTCTCATGAATATTGCTTTAATTGGCAGTCATTTCATATTGTAGGTCTTTACTGTGTCCTCAACTGCACTTTAATCCTGTTAGTCTTTTGTAATCTCCCTTTAGTTACAAAAAACAAGAAAGTGACAACTTTTTTGTGGGAAAACAACAAAATCATGAGCAAGAATTAGCCATGCATTTGCAAAATCTCTGATATTCTTTGTATTATCCCTAAAACATTTCATCCTGTTACAGAAAATGAAAGCAAGATAATACAATTGCTTTAAAATTGTTGTTAAAACAGTCCTCTTCTAATGAAAATGCTGGATTTTGTTGATACTCTCCTTTGAATTTAAATGAATTATTTTGTATCTCAGATATTTGTCAACATAGCTTTGGTATTAGATTCACAGTTTAGGACAAGAAGACAGTCATAAAAATCAGTTTATTTGAGAATGAGAGAAAGGGAGAGAGAGAAAGAAAGCATGTGGTTGGTGTTTCCTGGACACACACAGAGCCATTCTCTGTTAACAAGCCCAATTCAATTCCAGCTGTATGTTATCGACTATGAGCTCTGTTCCAGACGAGCAAATCACGTCTAATGAGCCAAAATACTCAGCTATAATGGCTCAAATACACCAGAGAGAAGCTAATAGATCATAGTAAGCATAGTAAACAAATATGTGCACGCAGTCTAGGGACTAGCAGACAAATTCTTATATTATCTCTCTCTCTGTTTCTTTTGTAAATGCAAACATACACAAACACAAAATACATGGATTAATATACTCACCAAGAATTTGTACTTCAATGTGGCGTGGTTTCTCGATGAACTTCTCAACAAACAGAGCACCATTACCAAATGCCGCCAGAGCCTCTGAATATGCTCTCTGATAGTTCTCCTCTAATTCCTGTAAATCAGTCACAAAATTCAATATTACAATAATAAAAAGGCCAAAATACTTGTTGTATTTACACTACTGTTAAAAAGTGTGCAGTCAGTAAGAAAAGTGAATAAAAAAGTAAATAAGAAAAAATGTTTCTTATGCTAATTTTATTTAAAAAAACACAGTAAAAACAGGAATGAACAGTAATGAAATATAACAATTAAATACCTGATAAAATACAGTAACAACAGTAATATTATGAAATATTATAATAACTGTTTTCTACTTTAATATATTTTAAAATGTAATTGATTCCTATCATGGAATAGCTGAATTTTCAGCAGCCTTTACTCCAAATCATTCTAAGATGCTGATTTGGTGCTCAAGAAACATTTATATGATTGTCAAATCTGAAAACGGTTGTGCTGCTTATTTATTTTTATTTTTTATTATAATATAATATAATATAATATAATATTCCATTGTTCCAAAAGCCTTCCATTGTTTTAAATTGAAATAATCCAAAGGGTTCGAGTGTGTCTGATAAACTGAAAGCAAATCCAGAACAGTAGAGAATAAAATGGCAATGATTTCTATTAGTGGAACAAAGGCCAAACATTCACTAATGTCATTTGGTGATCAGTCAATTGTTTTCATGAAAGGTTGAATTTGGTATGCTTTCATTTCTCTTCTGTGAAGTAGTTGAAGACATGAAATGAAGTCTCTTCAGAAGCCATTCAGAAACACTATTTAACACTCTTTACAAGACAGTGCTTGTTCACTTGTCTCACAGAGCCTGGTAGAAAGAGGCAATAAACACTAAACACTTTTCACTAGTGACTGTAAATACAGGCAATAAATACAGCAAATGGACTATGTAGAGCAAGCAATGTCAATGTGATTTAGTATTGCACTGGAGTAGTAATTGTCACATGTGCATGTCCACATGTCAAGTAGAGGACAATGAGCATCTATCGTACCATAACACAATTGAATGCAGTCGTAAAATAGGCAGTATATACTGACATAAACAGTATATAGTGTATACACATCTGCAGAAAATGAGGCCCATTAACAGTCGTAATCGGCATAGTTTAGTGGGCTAGCCATGAAACAATTATGTTTAAGGGGAGAAGGGCACTACTGTCAGATACTGTCAGAACACAATGTCAGATAATATTTTTTTTTATTTACAGGAAAAGGGTGATTTTTTGGGTCTAGCAAGAATGTTCCTGAGCCTTTGAGTGAAAAAGTGATGTGTGCAACTTTTCAATTTTAAAATACTTTCTATTTCAGTTTAATTTGTAGATGCAGTTATAAGTAATAAGTGTAATCGCTGTGGCGCTCTGTATATTTAGATGGCTGCCCTGTTATTATCACAGTGACATATGATGGATTTCTGATTCTATGGTCATTTAATTTTTGATGCCTTCATGGGCCAGAAGATACACAGACCTCATAATCTCGGACCACCCTCATCCCACGGCCTCCTCCTCCATATGCAGCTTTAAAGATAATGGGAAAGCCATATGTTTTGGCAAACTCCTGAGCCTCTTGAAGAGATGAGATGGGTGCGTCTGTTCCGGAAACAACTGGAACACCTTCACACACACACACACACACACACACACACACACACACACACCTGAATCTCCTCTTATTTCACAAACTTTTGTAATTAATACTCTCATTTAAAAAATATATATATATATCTACCCTAACAGCATGAGCGGCATGAGTGGCACAACGCGACAAAAGACAATAAAACCCATTATAATCAGTGATATTGTCTACACTGGATGCGGTGCAACGCGACATGACAATTCCTGACAGTAAGCAAAGGCAATGCAAGGCAGGCAAGTTTAATTATATAGCATATTTAATACATAGTGATAATTCAAAGTGCTTTAAAAAATATATTTAAAAAAAAGAATCATAAAAAGTGTCATTAGAAATATAAAAATTTAAAATATATATACAATAAAAGAGGTAAAAATAATAAATTAGTTAGAATAAAATAAGATTCATTAAAATTAATATAAGGGACTCAAAAGAAAAAGAGGATTTAAAAAGATCAGTGCAGTGTGATCGGCACAGTGTAGAAACAGTGTTTGATAAGGAAAGCCAATATAGAGAACACTACTTGTTCTCTGCTGAACAGGAAATTAAAGAGAAATTCCAAAGTAAAAGATAGCAAAGCACAAGCGCTGAGCAGAAGCATCTCAACAGTAGGAAACCAAGAAGCATAGTTAGTAAACTGATGCCCATTCTATTTCTGACATACTCCAAGTGCTCGCACTACTTCTGACACAAAGGACAAATGCATTTGGAACGGTCACTTTGTTGTGTCCAGTGTAGACATGATGTAAGGTGTTTAACTGTTTCTCAGGGGTCCTAGGGCCCTATGAAATCCGTTTTATTTTTGCCCAAATTCCGTTTTTTTTTTTTTTTTTTTTTTTTTTTTTTTTTTTTTTCTCGTTTTTTTTTCCGTTTTAATTTTTCTAGATTCATTTTTTTACCATATATTTTTTCTGGACTCCTTTTTTGATGGTTAAATTCAATTTTATTAATCAAAAAGCTATTTAACATCAATTTATTAAAAGTTACCAAATTATGTTGTTACCAAATTCTGTGTTTTAGCATGTCTAATTATTTGAATGCCTAAAAAAAAAAAACTTAATTTTTCAAATTTATTCTTTCAATGGCCTTATGAAATGTTTTTTCTCTCTCTCTCTCTCTCTCAGAAATTATGTGGTGTTTTCTGTATTTTTTTCTGGTTATCAAATGAAAGCATAAAACATTGATTTGTTTTTTAATTAATGAAAATTAAACAAACTTTATTTTTGGGCAAACAATGGGGATTTACTATTAAAATGTAAACATGGAAGAAATATTCAGTGATTATTCATTAATTTTTTTTTTATATATATTTTTAGTAGTAGTAGTAGTAGTATTACGTACATTCTACTGTTTAATAGTAATATATTTCTGGCACAATGTCTTAAAGTTAATTAACTTTTATTTTGATAGGTTGCCATGAATACCTTTACATTTCTGTGTGTATATGATATGACGGTAGTTTTTATGACTGGATTCCGCAATTCCGTCAGCGTTTTCCACATCGCGGAAATCATAGGGCCCAAGGGTCCTTAGCACTTGTCTGTGGTTTAGGCTGGGAGCTATATCAGCCTGGACAGGCAGGGGATCAAGTAGACTAGATTAAACCAGGAAAAACCAGCAAACCAACTTGAAGTTGTTTTGTCAAGCACAAATTTTGCAGAAATTAGCATACTGTACATCAATATACAAACAGCAAATCACTGACTCATACAGGTTTTGTTATACACTCAAAGCCCTTTTCACATTTTATCATGAAGTGAAGGACATGAAGAGCAATTATTTTTTTCTTTAAATAACTGTGAATTAGCGAAATGTAGCATTATACATTGTAAGAGGAAGCATCTCTCATATTTCCCAAAGAGAAATATGCCATATTTTATTTCGAATGACCACACACAGAAATATTCACTTTATGAAGGTAATGAAAATAATACACATAATGCTATGTGTGAATTATCAAGGCAGCCTGTTCTCCATTGAATAATTAATTACATTTTCTAGAAGTTTTATTGATTTTTCAAGAACAAGGACATGTAAAATAACAACATGCTCTTTTTAGAGTGGTCGGGTTAAACACTTGAGGACTACTAGGCCTACTAGAAACACCTAACAAGCTTATATCGTGCTGACTGACAGCCTTGACAGGTGTTCATGTAAACACAGCTGGTTATGTCTGAAGTATGTGAAGTGAAAGTAACATATGGGGCAAAAAAGGAGATTTGTCAAAAGATTGGATCCGTGATTTACACCTTACAGCGTAAATTCAGTAATAGTGTCATGAAAGGCTCTTACCCTTAACAAATGTTCTCATTATATTGCCTGGTTTGATTTAATTTGATTTGCTGAGTGGCAAATTTAGTCATTTTTCACTGTTTGTATCCACTTGTTTGTGTTTGCGCATTCCAGACAGACTGCCAGTCAGTCAGATACTGTATATCCAGCTGCAAAGCCATATGTGACAGCAGTTTGGTAAAGCTGAGGAATGCCTAACCTCAATCTACCACTAACCCTAACCAAAAGTCCAAGAGTCAATAAGCTGTGCCTTAACTTCCTATCTGAGACTTCTGGTCAAAAACTGCTGTCACAACTCTGTAGATGGATTAGTAGCAGTGATTTTTCAGTGGCTCTTTCTGCCAGTTACATTGTTAAGCCAGTATAGGTGACGACATGATAAGACTGTCCTATTGATTCACTGATTCACATGTATTTATTTAACCGATTCATTCACTGATTGACAAAACACTGATTTATTCAGGAAATGAGTGTTTATGAGTGAGTCATTGATTCATCCACTCAACCCATTTGTTCAAAAACATGCAATTTATTCTGCAGTGGCTTCGTTTAGAACCATTTTGGTTGACAGAGAAAAAGTTATGTAACATGACTATAATTAGCCTGTAAGTGTTAAGTTAATCAAATAGAATTAAATATTAATAATATGAACAAATACTGCATATTAATAATTACTATTAATAATTAATTATAGTTTTCTTGCATAAATATATAACTTCTTGGTTGTTTTATTCTACACTGCCATTCTCTAAAAGCTTCAGGTGAAATCAACTGCAACACTTAATCATAATTATATAAATTAATTATATAAATATAGAAATTCATTATTATATTGCAAGTACCCTGGTGCTAAGGTTACCCTGATACTATTTATCCCACCCCTATGTAGAAAGGAATCTCAGGAGTAAATTTGGTACCTGCTTTTATGGCCAGGGCACGGGCTTCCACTTTATCCCCCATCTTGCACACAACCTCTGGGGAAGGACCAATGAATCTTATCCCGGCGTCAACACAGGCTTGGGCAAAGTCTGCGCGCTCTGATAAAAAGCCATAACCAGGGTGGATTGCATCCACATTATTTTCCTGAGAGGGAGAAAAGCACAGGCAGAGAAATACAGAAGGGGCGAGAGATAGAAAGACAGAGAGAGAAATGAGAACAGAAAGAAAAAAACATTAGTCAGGGATGTGTATGTGGCACAGCAGTCAGGCCTAATTATTCTGATGCTGGAAAATACTAATTTCATTAAAATCCCAATCAGAGAGAATTCGAAAGGCCTCTCTCTCTCCATTGGCTGACTGTGTGCAACATGGTAATTGCATTGGAGAAAGACAAATTATTCTGAGACCGTCTGCTGAGGTTAGAGACGATGATGTTGGCTGCTTGTTCGGTTTTAATATGGTGTGGAGTTGCATGTGTGTTATGCTTTGTGTTTATGCATTATTAGTGCATTGCTGTGGTGGCTAAGCTGCTGGTTTGAGAGATGAGCTGCCTGTAGCATAATGAGAGAGTTCGCCAAAGGATCTGATTCTGGCTGGCATCTCTGACACTGTTCCAAAAAAAACAGGAATGGATCTATTTGAGCACCATATAGTGAAGTGCTGATGTGAATACTAAGCACTGGAAGAGATGCGTTTAGTGCACAATGCAGACAGGCCGTCATTCAGAGAGTGACAGATAAGGTGAATCACAGTCTGACGGATAGATATATAACTGCCTAACCTTAGCCACTTTGATTATGTCAGGGATATGGAGATAGGCTGCAACAGGGGACAGGCCTCTGCCAATGAGGTAAGCCTCATCTGCCTTCTGTCTGTGCATCTGCCCCGTGTCCTGCTCTGAATATACAGCCACTGTACGGATCCCAAGCTCTGTGCATGCCCGAAACACCCGGATGGCTATTTCACCTGATGGGAGAAAGCGAAACAATTTTAAAACAGGAAAAAAATTAAGTCAAATTTGTGAAATGTATACTGTGGTTAGTGGATGGTAGTGGTAGTTCACCCCGAAATGAGCCCACATCTGTCAGTTCCTCTTAGGACAGAACAATGACAACAAAAAGCACCATAACAATTAAAGGGAGAAAAAATTATAAAAAGGAGATTTGGGGTAGCCTATATGGCATCAAAAAGTTTGAAAAACCCTGCATCTTATGAGGCCATAAGCATGAAGATTTGAAATGACAAGTTGGGTGAATAAATAACAACACAAGGATCTGATGAGTAAATAACAAGAGGGTGGCTAAATAATAACAAGTAAATCATTTTCAGATTATGCTGAAAATTTATTTAAAATGCAGCACTCCTGGGCCTGTGTGTATTTAGATTTTCAGAGCACTAATCCATGGATCAGACTTTCCCTTTCTACGGTCTTTTCACTGTTTGCAAAATATTTAATCTCGGGATTACAAGTTTTACCTCTGTTTGCCACCATGACCTTTTTGATCGGTCGATACTCCAGGCTTTGGGGAGACAAGTGGGCAGAACGACAAAACAAACCCACTCTCCTGATGAGCAGAATGCCCATCTTCCCCCTGCAGCCTCCCAAATGCAGAAGCATCCTAGAGAAACACAAATAGAAAAGACAAAGATGAACAAATCGGTCTGGTTGTATTTATCCTTCAGAAAATAGTTTTGAAAATACGGATAGTGGTCTGTACACACTTTAGAATACATGAACCAAGGCTCCTGATGTCTTACCGACTTCACCAAAATAATACTGAACGAGCGTTATGTATTTCCAAAAACTGTTTCATTTTCCATTAGCGATATATATCTATACTGTTGTTTTGAATCTGCTGTAGTGAGGGACTTCTGCCATCTTGTGGTCGTCAATTAAACTGTTTAATCTTCCAAAGCGTCTTTACCGTCTATGATCTTTACCCAAAGACCGATAAATTACACAAGATCCCATTGAAAACACAAAGATTCCCTTAATTCGTGTAATAAGGCTGTAATATATATATATA